>NW_026110744.1:0-77594 GCF_024679095.1 Eriocheir sinensis
TTTGACGGATTGGAACGGTCACCCTTCTTAAGCACAGGCTGTACAAAGGCATACTTCCAGCAGGAAGGAAAGATAGATGTTGATAGGTAGAGACGAAAGAGTTTGACCAGGCAGGGTGTCAGCACGGAAGCACAGTTTTTAAGGACATTAGGAGGCACTCAATCAGGTCCATAAGCCTTCTGAGAGTTGAGGCCAGAAAGGGCATAGAAAACATTATTTGGAAGAATCTCAATAACAGCCATAAAGGAGTCAGAGTGGGGATGAGGGATGAGTAGGAGGAATATGCCCAGAATCGTCCAGGGTGGAGTTCTAACAGAAAGAATTACATACGTAGATTTAGACCCCACCAACAGTCGTGCTGTAGAGCTGAGAAA
Source organism: Eriocheir sinensis (assembly GCF_024679095.1). Classification (NCBI taxonomy): domain Eukaryota; kingdom Metazoa; phylum Arthropoda; class Malacostraca; order Decapoda; family Varunidae; genus Eriocheir; species Eriocheir sinensis. The sequence continues at coordinate 375 of NW_026110744.1, forward strand.
GGAGGAGGAGGAGGAGGAAGAGGAGGAGGAGGAAAGAGCGAGTAAGAGAACACAACAAAAACAATATCAACAAAAATCAGAAGAAAAAGATGAAGAAGAGAAATTTAGAGATGGTTAAAGGAAAGAAGACAAGAACAAAAACAATCAATGGTGGTGTTTGATATTGTTGGAAGTGATGTTAAAGAAATGGCACAAATTCTAACTTCGCTATCTCATTACGACGCTCTCTCTCTCTCTCTCTCTCTCTCTCTCTCTCTCTCTCTCTCTCTCTCTCTCTCTCTCTCTCTCTCTCTCTCTCTCTCTCTCTCTCTCTCTCTCTCTTTTGGTCTCCCCACCATGCAAAGGATATTGCTAAATTAGAAGGTGTTCAGCGTCGGGCAACGAAAATTATCCCTTCCTTGCGCAACAAATCCTACGAAGAAAGGCTTTCTACCCTTAACATGTTCTCTCTTGAGAAACGTCGCCTCCGAGGAAAACTGATCGAATGTTTTAAAATACTTAATGGTTTCACGAATGTAGACAGATCAACATTGTTTATGATCGATGACACTTTGCGCACGAGGAACAATGGCGTAAAACTCAGATGTAGACAAGTAAATTCAGACTGCACCAAATTTTTCTTCACCAACGTTGTAGTGCGAGAATGGAATAAGCTCCCATCATCAGTGGTCCAGTGTAACACGATTGACTCCTTCAAAAATAAGCTCGACCGTCACTTCCTTCAACTTAATATCAACTAGAGTAGAAATGCAACGTTTTGGAGTCTTCTGATTAATGTAAAATCACTTAGGTTTAAGGACAGACCACCAAGTCTGGACCATGGGGTCTGTGTGGTCTGATTTTCTATGTAAATCTATGTAAATCTCTCTCTCTCTCGTGAACATCTTAGATTTGAAATTTTGAGAGAGAGAGAGAGAGAGAGAGAGAGAGAGAGAGAGAGAGAGAGAGAGAGAGAGAGAGAGAGAGAGAGAGAGAGAGAGAGAGAGAGAGAGAGAGAGAATGGAATTTTAAAAAGAATTTGCCGACGCTCAAAGGAGGAAGAAGAGGAAAAGGAATAGGAGGAGGAGGAAGAGGAGGAGGAGGAGGAGGAGGAGGAGGAGGAGGAGGAGGAGGAGGAGGAAGAACACTAAAGAACACAAAGAAAGAATAAACAACAGCAGACCTGGTCGTCCTTAAGAGGCAATTTGTGACAAGCTACACTAACTATCTAATCAAAAGTGGGAGATGAAGGACAGCAAAGGCGAAGGCTCCTCCCCACCCCCCATCCCTCCAGCCAGAGCTGGCAGGAAAGAAAAAGAACCATGCAGCATGAAAAAAACTGCATGGAAATTATGTAGGAAAGAGGAAAAAACTATACATTCATTTAATACCCTGCATATTATAAATCTGAAATCAGTGGGCAGCTAACAGAAGTTTTTAGGAAGTCACTAGACACAGGGGTGGTGCCTGTTTCATGGAGGCAGGCACACGTTATTTCTATATTTAAGAAGGGAGACAAATCTTCTATGGAAAACTATAGGCCGATTAGCTCGACGCCAGTTATAGGTAAAATGCTTGAGTCAATAATAGTTGATAGTATTAGGGACCATATTGACAGACAATTTAATTCACGACTCACAGCATGGGTTTATTAAGGGAGGTCGTGCCTCACTAATCTTTAATCCTTTTACAATAGAGTCAACGAGGCAGCTGACAATGATGAGAGTTACGATGTAGTTTATCTTGATTTTAGTAAGGCCTTCGATAAGGTACCTCACCAGAGACTGTTAAATAAAGTCAGGGCTCATGGAATAGGAGGGAAGGTTTATGATTGGACCAGGGCGTGGATTAGCGACAGGAAACAGAGGGTTACCATTAACGGTAAAAAGATCAGAATGGGGTAATACTACCAGTGGGGTTCCTCAAGGTTCAATTTTAGGCCCGCTTTTATTCATTATCTACATCAGTGACATAGACAATGGGATAACTAGTGACATAGGTAAATTTGCAGATGACACCAAAATAGGACGCGCTATTAGGACAGGGGATGATGCTAGAGCACTGCAGGAGGATCTCAACAAACTGTCAGCTTGGTCAGAGACATGGCAGATGAATTTTAATATCATCAAGTGGAGCGTACTGAGTGGAGGAACACGCAACCCATTACACGGATATATTTAGACTCCACAGCGATAGGCAGATCAGAGTGTGAAAGGAATTTGGGAGTGTTAGTGAACTCGGACCTAAAACTAAGGGAGAGAGAGAGAGAGAGAGAGAGAGAGAGAGAGAGAGAGAGAGAGAGAGAGAGAGAGAGAGAGAGAGAGAGAGAGAGAGAGAGAGAGAGAGAGAGAGAGAGAGAGAGAGAGAGAGAGAGAGAGAGACGAGGGGACGAGGACATTCCAGACGCAGAACAAAACAATGCAGGAGCGCGGCGCCTAACAAGGTTCCTGGGGCAGCGGGCGGCCAGCTGACATTTATCGCGAGGGACTGGGTGACGCGTGCAAATCTAAAGGTTCGTACAGTGTCCCCTTACTGGAGCAATCACGAGAGCGAGGCGGGAAGAGAGAGAGGACAAGAGAACAACAACAACCGGGAGACCATAAAATGTAGGACAGGTTAACCGTTAAGCTAACGTTGCTGTTAAGCGGATTAGCGCGTTGCTGGGCTCACCATCACTTTTGGCGTTGTGAAATTAGCTTGTAGAGCAAAATCAGTGGATTCATATTCTCAAGCATTCAGATTTGATAAGGCTTTCATAGAGGTTGTGGGTAGTTTCAAAAGCTTTTTGGCAGTTTAACAAGACACTAGGCGTTGTGAATTTAAAATGTAGCTGAAAATAGATGTTCTGGATCCTTATCCTCAAACATTCACATTTAATAAGGCTTTCATAGCGGTTGTGGGTGCTTCTATGGGTAGTGATAATGATAGTTTGAGAAGGGTTCTGCACCGTGAATGTGAAAAACACTTTCGAGTACTTCAGACGATGGAAATAAACGCAAATGTAAAATAATTTACTTCGACCTAAAACAAAAGCACCGCCTGAGAAGATTTGAGCAGAAGAAAATAATCACTCATTTGCACCGTGTTATAAATATGGTTCCTTGAGTCAACGTAACACGCTCTTGACTGGTTGGTGTTAGCGTGGTGATGAATCCATTAGCACCACCAACACCACCACCATTTCCTATTTTCACTATATACCATCACCACAACTACCAAAAACAACCACCATTTCCTATCTCCGCCACCACCACCACCACCGAAGTCAACAGTTAAATACTATTATTCTCTTCGTTTCCCCGTCAAAGCGATTTTTCCTTCACTCTATCGACGCGGCCATTCACGGGTGAGGGAAAGGTAGGCCGATAAGCAGCCCGCTCGAAACTGTGTACACAATTACACATTTTGCCCCCGCCGCCGTCGAAAGCTTTGTTGATGTTGAATCCAGAAACTGCTCAAATATTAGCCGGGAGAGAGCGGCGAGGCGGGGCGCGGGGTAGTTACGGAGGCGGAGAAGTACAGGCTGGCAGAGTCGCCGCCGAGTTTGGAATTTTCTTTTTTGAAGGCTGTTATTACTGTTATTATTGTTATTATTATTGTTCCGTCCTTTTGGAAGAGTGTGGCGGAGGTGGGGACAGTGTGTGTGTGTGTGTGTGTGTGTGTGTGTCGCCTCCCGAGGTGTCATTAGAGTTCAAAGGCTGCAGCTGTGTCACGCCATCAACATACACAGTCACTGGACGCCCCGGGACACTCCGAGATGCCCGTGTCAGCTGACCATCGCCGGAGCGACGCCGGGGCGCGGCGAGCACTGCACACCCTGCGGGGCTCCATCACGCTGTCTCGCCTCGCACTGTAAAATGGCCGCCCCACAAGTGCCCCGCCATGCCAGGGGCTCTCACAAGCTTACCGCTCCTCCGTCATCTTCATGCTGATGTTTTTTTTTAAACACAACACCCACTAGGAGGAGTGCCAAAAGCCTGCAGCCACAAGAAAGCCGTCCACGCTAGTGTATCCCAGTGAATGAGGCACAGCGTAGCAGCCATCACGTCACGGGGTGCCGCTGCGCAGTCGCCCCGCCCTCCGCCACCGCCGCCACACAGCCCCGGCCCTCCGCTGCCCTGCCCGTCCTCTGCTGCTGCCCGGCGGGGTGCCACCATTGGCCTGAAGCTCACATTACCTCGTCTCGGTGTGACAGGCGCCAGTACCGGCACAGTAATGGGTGAGAGATAAAGCGCAAAGTGGCCTCTGGTGACCTGCCCACCGCCGGGCGACACCAGTCGGTCTCCCTCGCCCCGCGCCCCGCTCCATGCCTCTCAGTCCCCGGCCCTGGCCTCCTCTGGCCCTCGTCAGTGCCCTGGGGACACAGTAAGAGTCACTTACGGCTGTTGGCGGCTCGTCTGCGCATAAAGGGAGGCAGGAAAAGTGACGCTAAAGTCAGAACACAACGCCGGGGTCGCCCGCGAGTGGACCAATCAAATCACACGGGGTGTTGTGCTCCCTCAGAGCAGAGAGCGGGGACATAGCCGCCACGCGCTGGGAACCATATAGCCTTGTACAAGGAGACTATAGAACAGGAGAGGGGGCCTCTATGGGAGACCGTGGGCGGGTGGTGGTGTATGTCGGTTGCAACAGATGGCGCAGGAGCAGCTTTGTTTACATTCAGGCACCTCCCCCCCTCCAGACCCACCCGCAGCCCACAGAACCCATCGGCAGTGTTGCTACATGGGATCAAGCAGCAAATGTTGCTACTTTTTTTCTTCAGTCTGGTTATTTACCATTTTAAATAAAAAAATAAAGGTGGATAAATATCAAAATGAACATTAGGAACTATATATATATTTACTAGGTTGACTGCATGTCATGAGTAATGCTGTTATTGTTATATTATTATACCGCAATTATATTACTTTCCTACCTCCTCATCCATTCATCCATCCATCTCTAGATTTGTCCCGTGGAGATGAGTTGGGCTGCAAATATGGCAAGACAGTCTTAATTTTCCCTATTCCTTCCTTCCGTCCTTCGTTGTCTTTTTTTTTTTTTTTTTTTTACAACACAGAACGAAGGACGGAAGGAAGGAATAGGGAAAATTAAGACTGTATTACCATATTTGCAGCCCAACTCATGGGCTAGCTGTCACCCGACAATGGTCTATGGTCCCTCCACGGAGGGACAAATCTAGAGATGGATGGATGAATGGATGAGGAGGTAGGAAGATGAAGGAGGAGGGAGGTCTGGCAATCCCCCGGCCGGGTGTTGCCATACTACCCACACTTATCATATACCTCTCGAAGTGTGTATATCTCATCATTTTATAAAGAAATGGGCTTCCTCTACTCGCAAAGTTATATTTCTAGTTAAAAAAATCGATTCTTTTTTCTTTTTTTACAACAAAGGAGGCAGCTCAAGGGCACAAAAAAAAACAATAATTAAAAAAAGCCCGCTAATCGCTGCTCCCATAAAAGAATCAGAAGAGGCGGCCAAAAGCAAGGTCAGATTCTGGAGGAGAGGTGTCCTGATACCCTCCTCTTGAAAGAGTTCAAGTCGTAGGCAGGAGGAAATACAGATGAAGGAAGATTGTTCCAGAGTTTACCAGCGTGAGGAATGAAAGAGTGAAGATGCTGGTTAACTCTTGCATAAGGGGTTTAAACAGTATAGGGATGAGCATGAGTAGAAAGTCGTGTGCAGCGGGGCCGCGGGAGGGGGGGAGGCATGCAGTTAGCAAGTTCAGAAGAGCAGTCAGCGTGGAAATATCGATAGAAGATAGAAAGAGAGGCAACATGGCGGCGGAATTTAAGAGGTAGAAGACTATCAGTAGGAGGAGGAGAGCTGATGAGACGAAGAGCCTTAGCCTCCACTCTGTCCAGAAGAGCTGTGTGGGTGGAGCCCCCCCACACGTGAGATGCATACTCCATATGAGGGCGGAGAAGGCCCCTGTATATGGATAGCAACTACGCGGGGGAGAAGAACTGGCGGAGGCGGAGACATAAATATGATAATATTGTTTGCGTTTACTACACCCCCGAGGCAGTAGTTATTTAACAACAAATTTAGCGTCACACAGAGCGCGGTAACCGTTTGTAAATCCGCGAGCTAACCCGTGACATCATCGATTAGTTTGTAGTTATTACTGCGCGAGCTTTGTGAATCTCAATGTTCTCAAAACTACGCACTAGGGGACCCATACTTATAAAGCTAACGCTTCGTCTCAGGCTCGTCTTAAGAGCCCAAACCGGCGCTGTGGAGTCCTATATCCTGGGTGTTAATCTGAGACGCTGCGCGAGTAGCAAAAGTTGGTCCCAGGCGGGCATAAGTCCTGGGTCTTCATCTGAGGCAGCGACCTTCAAATGTAAACATTACCGGGTGTTGCCAGACAGCCAGCGTGCGTCATCAAATCGTTTTACATTCAAACGCTCACTATAGTCTTACAAAAGCATATTATTATGGATATGATGTACTTCTATTCAATACTTTCACCATTTAAAGGAATCTTACCCATTAATTTTCATATGAGATAACTGATCTCGCCGTTGTTGGCAACTTTACTTTCCCCACTACCCGTGGCGGCTGGAGCCCCAGCTAGGGTGCACACTCACCTCTGAGACGAGACATAAGTCAAACGCCTTACTTCTTTATAAGTATGGGCCCAGGACCCGCGGACGCCTTCGATGACCCAGAACACGAGTTATAATATTCACAGGCAAGAGCAGTTTGGTAGTGCGATATAACAAGAGGTGTTCAGTTAATTTTCCCTTATGTTCCCTTATTTTAGCCCCATTTATTACCCTGTTTTACCCTATTTAATCTGATTCTACCCTATTTTACCCGATTTTCCAAATTTAATCCTATTTTACACTATTTTCCTTTAATTTAGCCCCATTTATTACTCTATTTTAGCCTATGTTACCCTATTTTAGACCGTTGTACCACATTTCCCCTATTTTAAGCTATTTTCCATTATTTTTACTATGCTATAGAGTGAAAAAGCGTATAAATTTGACCGACACAGTCACCAATAGAGACACCAAGACTTCCCGTCACTAACCATTACTATGTATGTTTTCACGTCTCTAATGAACTCACTAAACAAACAACTCCATCTTTAGCGTAGCCTCAACACACAAGACTTCCCCCTCAGGGTTCTAATGGGTGTTTTTCTAGGTTCATGGTACAGAAGAAGGGTTAAGCTCTTATACCAGGGCCACAAATTACCAATGGAAATGCTTAAAACTTCTACGGAAGCCTTGTCAAATATTTGTGTTTGGGCGCCGAAATGTTTAATATGACGCACGCACGGCGCTGGCCTCGTCTCTATCGCAGCGAGTCTTCGTTTAACACTATTAGGAGACTTCCGAGTCGTCTAATGAATGGGAGAGATCTGTGCTTGCTTCTTTTTTGGGTCTTTCTCATTTTTTTCCAGCCCCGAGTGGCGTTAGTTGGCAATTCTTTGCTTTTTCTTGTTGCCGTTTTGTCCGTGGGTTCCTTGACGAAAGCTTCCGATTTTGTGTCAGGACGAGGGCTGCTTTCACATCAATTTTTTGTCTCTCCGTCTCTCTGTCTCTTTCTGTCTCTTTGCCGCAGAGAGAGAGAGAGAGAGAGAGAGAGAGAGAGAGAGAGAGAGAGAGAGAGAGAGAGAGAGAGAGATGAATGTAGGTAACAGACTTGCACAACACACACACACACACACACACACACACACACACACACACACACACACACACATTGATAGCTTCATTTCACCTTCTTCAAACTAAAACATAAATGGTCATAATCGTGTCCGTGGTGGTCGCGCAATGGTCGTTGAAATAGTCGTAATTGTAGTCGTAATCGGAGTCGTGGGAATGATCGAGGTGGTCGTGGCGGTGGTCGCGGGGTCTTGTGAGTCGTCCACTTCATGAGAGCACAAAAGAATGACGGGATCGATTCCAGCTAATGAGGCAAAGTTTGGGCGGCACGAACCCTTAACACGGGGCTTGAGCCGACGCTTGGAAGGGAATATTTCTTCGTCTTCCTTTTCTTCCTTTCTTTCTTTTCCCTTCCTTTCCTTCTATTCTGGTCTCCTTACATCTATAGCTTTTAAAGAGAGAGCTATAGGTGAGGTTGTAGTCGTAGTCGTAGTCGTAGTCGTTATAGAAGTAGTAGTAGTAGTAGTAGTAGTAGTAGTAGTAGTAGTAGTAGGAGGAGGAGGAGGAGGAGGAGGAGGAAGAGGAGGAGGAGGAAACATGGAAACATGGACTAGCAGGCAGCAGAAAGCCTGTTGGCTCATTACTAGGCTGCCTGCTTTCAGTGATTTAATCAATCCGTTTGCCATAGGAGTGGCTTGCAGGGAAGGATTAAAGCACTTGTGTACCTACTCTTGGATACGTTCAGTTCACTCCCGATGCAGCAAAGTGCCGATCAATGCGTTTCTTGAAGGAGTTGATGGTCTCTGCGCTAACCACTTCTGCAGGAAGGCTGTTCCAGTGGCGAATAACTATTCGAGAAATAACTCCTACCGATGTCGGCATTGTATCGCTTTGCTTGAATTGTTTTCCGTTGTTTCTTGTTCTCAGGTTAGTTTGTAGCGTGAAGAGTTTGGGGTGATCAACGTTGCTGAGCTTGTTCAGGTACTTAAAGACTTGTATCATGTCTCCCCGCAGTCGTCTCTTTTCCAACGTGATGAGGTTAAGTCGCTCGAGTCGCTCTTCATAGGGCTTTGTCCTCAGTGATGGTATCATCTTCGTGGCGCGGCGCTGTACTCACAAGTAATTCAATATCTTTCCTGTAATTTGGAGACCAGAAATGCACGTCGTATTCCAGGTGGGGTCTTATCAGCGAATTATACAAGGATAACATAGCTCCCGGCGTCTTGTATTCGAAGTTCCTCGCTATGAACCCAAGCATTGTATTGGGTTTCTTACAGGCGGACTTGCAGTGTTTTGTTTGTTTCAAGTCACTGCTGATGGTGACCCCGAAGTCTCTTTCCTTTTGCACTATATGTAGTGGTTCGCCACCCATGTGGTATGTGTGGTTGCTGTTTCTGGATCCGATATGCATTACTTTACATTTGGTAATGTTGAAGGACATCTGCCATTTTTCTGACCCCCGAGTGATCTGGTCCAGGTCCCTCTGGATAATTTCGCAGTCTGCCGTCGTGAGGGCCTTCCCACCCACCTTTGTGTCGTTGGCAAATTTTGAAAGATTGGATTTTAATCCTAGTTCTAGGTCGTTGATATATATGATGAAGAGTATGGGTCCCAGCACTGACCCCTGTGGCACTCCACTTGTGACCGGGAGCCACTCGGAGGCCTGTCCGTTGAGTACAATTCGTTGTTTTCTTCCAGTGAGCTAGTCTTTGATCCACGCTGTCAGATTGTCGACTAACCCCGCCGACTTAAGTTCCTTGAGGAGTCTTTCGTGTGGCACTTTGTCAGAGGCTTTCTGATAGTCTAGATATATAACATCACTGGGGATATGATTATCCCAGTTTTCATAGATAGCTTGGAAGAACTCCAATAAATTGGTTAAGCATGAGCTCTTATTCTTGAAACCGTGCTGAGCATCGGAAATAATGTTGTTATCTTCAAGGAACCTAACGAGTTTGTCTCTGATGATCTTCTCGAGAATTTTTCCCGCCACTGAGGTCAAGCTGATTGGTCTGTAGTTTAGAGCCACGCTTTTGTCTCTCTTTTTGTAGATCGGTGTTACGTTCATTTGTTTCCAGTCTTTTGGGACTTTGTTTTGTTGTAGTGACAGATTGTAGATGGCGGTGAGTGGCTCGAGGATTTGCTGCTTGAGTTCCTTGAGCAGCCTGGGCGACAAGTCGTCGGGTCCGGTGGACTTGTTTGTCTCGAGGTTGTGCCAATTTCTAGGGGTGTGATTCCCATCGGCGGGGTAGGGCTCTCGGGTACGGACTGGGTGTTCTCGACCGTGAACACAGACGCGAAGTTTTTGTTTAGGATCTCGACCATTTGTTTGCTGTCCTGTGTTAGTACGTCACTTTCATCTTTTAGGGGACCGATATTGCTTTTTTGTCTTCTTTTTGGTTCTTATATAAGTGAAGAACTTTTTCGGGTTGGACTTGGCTTCGCGTGCAATTTGCTTTTCATAGTCGCGTTTACGCTGGCGAATGAGAGTTCTGCAAGCTCTAAGGCTTTGATGGTACTGTTCGCGTGCCTCGTCAGTGGTGTTTTCCTTTAGCAAGTTGTATTTTCTTTTCTTTAATTAATCGCCCGTCGAGCTTGGGTAGTCATCCATGGTGGGCTTATGGCATTATTTGTTCTCCTAGTCTTCATGGGAACAGTTGTTCTCTCTACCTCCAGGAGTTTGTTCTTGAAGCCGTTCCAACGCCGCCCAAAGGAGTGAGGTTCATGGGCTCCCAAGTTGTCTGGGTTAGCAGCTCACGAGCGAGATTAAAATTGGCTCTTTTGTAGTTTGGAATCTTGGACGTGTTTTCGGTGAGTTAGGAGGAAACATGGAAACATGGAAATGCAGGCAACAGAAAGCCTATTGGCTCATTACGAGGTTGCCCGCTTTGGTGATTTAATCTGCTCGACAGCCACTTGGGGCCTGGGGAGCAGAAGAAAGCACCTCGACATTGAGGAGCAGATGAAAAGCACCTCGATATTGAAGAGCAGATGAAAGCACCTCAATATTCAGTTCACTCCTGACGCAGCGAAGTGACGGTCGATTCTATATTTGAAGGAGTTGATGGTATTCGCATTTACAACTTCTGAAGGAAGATTGTTCCAGTGACGAATGACTCGGTTTGAAAAGAAATTCCTTCCGATGTCTGTGTTACATCGACTCGACTGAATGGGTAAGCCGTTTTTTCTAGTTCTTAGGTTGGTTTGCAGTTCAAAGAATTTGGAGTAATCGACGTTATTGAAGTTTTTCAGATATGTACTTGAAGACTTGAATCGTATCCCCTCGCAGGCGTCTTTTCTCCAATGTAAAGAGATTAAGTCGCTTGATTCGTTCCTCGTATGGTTGAGCCTTTAAGGTTGGAATCATCTTTGTGGCGCGTCGTTGAAGCTTTTCCAATAAATCGATGTCCTTTCTGCAATTAGGAGACCAGAACTGTACTGCATACTCGAGGTGCGGTCTTACCATGGAATTATACAAGGAGGAGGAGGAGGAGGAGGAGGAGCAGTAGTAGTAGTAGTAGTAGTAGTAGTAGTAGTAGTAATAGTAGTAGTGGTAGTAGTTCCGTTCTAAGTCATGAAACTCATTTTTGTACTACATTTTCATAGGTTTTTCTCTAGTAATATAATTGATTTTCTATAGTTAGTTATTTTTAGTCAATTTTTAGGTTTCACCAAAATCAGGCAACTCTAATTTTACATGTTTATTTTTCTTTTATCAAGTAATGGGATTAGTTTTTCTCTATACCGGCCTATTTCGCTGTTTCTTTTTGTTTTGTTTTGTTTTCCTGCGCGATGCAACTCCAGTTTTTAATACATTTTTTTTTTCACTACATTTTCTTTTCTTTTCTTTCCTCGAGGAAGATAATTAATTTTCAATACCGGATTATTTTCATTATTTCTCATTCCCACATATTATTTAACTGTTCTCATCCTATTTTGTCTTTATTTCTTAATATAAGAACGTAAGGAGTCTGCAAGAGGACGGTTGGCCTATACAAAGCAGCTCCTGTACACTCAACCCCACCCTACCTCACCATCCATGGCTTTATCTAACCTCTTCATGAATGTATCTACGGTATTGGCACCCACAACATGGCCCCCAAGCCTGTTCCATTCGTCCACCACTCTATTGGTGAACCAATTCTTGCCTATGTCTTTATTAAACCTGAATTTGTCTAACTTGAAACCATTGCTACGCGTCTTACCTGGCTCTTTTACTATCAAAATCTTATTGACATCCCCTTTATTAAAGCCCTTCATCCATTTATAGACCTCGATCAAGTCTCCTCGCAACCTTCGCCTTTCTAGCGAGTGTAGATTTAACTGCTTCAGCCTGTCTTCATAAGACAAGTTTCTCACCCCCTGGATCATCTTTGTCATCCTCCTCTGTACAGATTCTAACATCTTGATATCCTTTCTATAGTAGGGGGACCAGAACTGAACTGCATAATCGAGATGAGGTTTAACTAGTGCTAAGTAAAGTTTGAGTAGGTATGACTTCAGCGCTCCTATTGCTTTTTTTTTTTTTTTTTTTTTTTTTTTTTTTACGTTGTTGCCTATTGCGCCGGTAGGCATCTTCCCGGTGGGGCCTGATGGTCGGCCCAAGGCTTCTTCCAGGTGGGGCCTGATGGTCGGCCCAGCCCGTTCTGGCGCAGGCGAGTGTTTATAGTGGCGCCATCTTGCATTGGCTCATGCTGCCCCCCGGAACTCGTTCTTGATTCGCTTGGACGGCTTCCTCTAGAGTCCGGGTTGATGGGTGGTCTTCAGGACAGCATGTGGGTAGTTTTAAGCCACTCGGCGGTGACTGAAAAATCCGAGTGGTAGCGTGGGGATTCGAACCCGCGTCGTCCATCACGCGGTGAATGTGGGCCCAGTACGCTACCACCTACGCCACCGCTTACGCTCCTTGAGATGATACCATGTAGTCTAAGTACTCTGTTTACCCGATTTTTAGCCTGAATGCATTGAGCCCTAGGACGGAGGTCAGCGCTCACTAGGACTCCTAAGTCTCTCTCACGCCCAGACCTGCTTAGAGGAGTGCCATTTAAGGAGTAATTGTGTGAGGGGTTATTCCTGCCTACACTCAGAATGCTACACTTCCCGACATTGAATTCCATCTGCCACTTCCCCGCCCAATCATATAGTCTGTCAAGCTCATCCTGGAGAACGCTAGCGTTCCTGTCTGATTGGACTACTCTACCGATCTTGGTGTCATCTGCGAACTTACTGACATCACTACTAACTCCTAGAATCTAGAGTCCGGGTTGATAGGTGGTCTTCTGGACAGCATGTGGGTAGTTTTAAGCCACTCGGCGGCGGCTGAAAAATCCCAGCTTGGTGGCACCGGGCGGGGATTGAACTCGCGTCCTTCTGAACGCGGTGGTGTTACTCTGTCGATTCAGCCACCGCCTGAAATCTAAATACAATGTGTCATAGTTTTCATCTTGGCAACCGCTTCGATTACTTTAGTGTAGAAGGACAACAGGTTAGTAAAGCAAGACCAACCCATTGCGAATCCATGCTGTGAATCATGAATTAAACTGTGCTTTTCTAGATGGTCCCGAATGCTCCCGGCTATAATTGACCCCAACATCTTTCCTACAACTGATGTTAAGCTAATTGGGCGATAATTTGAGGTGGCTGACTTGTCTCCCTTTTTGAAAATCGGCGTCACATTAGCTACTTTCCATTGATTGGGCACATACCCAGAAATTACCGACATCTTAAAGATATCGGTAAGCGGGCCACTGAGGGCCTCCTTGCACTCTTTCAGCACCCTTGGGAATACTTCGTCTGAGCCCGGCGATTTGTTTTTCTTCAACCTACCAATCTCATCCTGGACTACTTGCCTAGTGATGATCACATCCCTCAACTTGTCGTTCCCTTAGCCCTCATATACCTGAACTCTCTCCGGAATGGTTGTTAGATTTACCTGCGTGAAAACTGAGAGGAAATAGTCATTCATCATTTGGCTCATATCTTCTCCATTCTCGACGAGGTCACTTGTGTTTGTTTTCAACGGTCCGATTTTGTCCCTTGTTTTCGTTCTGTACAATTTGAAGAAGCCCTTGGGATCGCTCTTGGCCTCGTTGGCTACCCTAATTTCATAACTTCTTTTTGCTAGGCGGGAGTTTCTCTTCACCAACCTGGTTAGCTCAACATACCTACCCCTGAGGTGGGTCTCTCCGTTCTTTATTTTCCTATAAATTCCTCTCTTTAAACCTATCTCATGCTTGAGTCTGCGGGTCATCCATTTGGGGTTGTTATTTTCCTTCCTACGTGCTTGGTAAGGGATATGCTATCTCTGACCCTCTGCAATTACTCTAACTAAATTATTGTAGGTCATTTCTACATGACTCCCCTGTCTTTCCGGCTCCAGCCCTGAGATCTGGCCCTCATCCAGCCCTAAGGTTCCCCAATTTACCTCCTCAAGGTGTCTTCTAAGCCCCTCATAATCAGCTTTTCTAAAGTCAGGCACCAACACAGGGTTGAGTTCATTGGTCACCGCCCAGTCTAATTTAAACCTAATTTCCTTGTGATCACTGCCACCTAATTCTCCCCCAACATCTAGCTCACTGATCATATTCTCGTTGTTAGTCAGGACTAAGTCTAAAATGATATTTCCTATGGTGGGCTCATTTACTGCCTGATTGAGAAAATTATCATGTATTATTTTCAGAAAATCCTCAGATTCTAGATTACCCACCACGCCTTCCTAATCTATATTCCTATAGTTAAAATCCCCCATTATGCAGAAATTTTTGCTCCTGCTCGCCCTGCCTACCTCTTGCAGTAATATATCAGTGTCCTGCCTGCTAAGGTTGGGTGGCCTGTAAAGAACAACTAGAATTAGTTTGTCTTTCCCTTTGTGGACGTCCACCCAAACTGATTCTGAGTCGCCATTTGTTTGAACAGAGTTGTTAGCGGAATATTTAGGTGTGTCTTTAACATAAAGTGTAAACCCCCTCCCCTTCTTCCCTTTCTATCTTTGTGAAACATCTGATAACCATCTATTTCATAGGCGGTGGCTGAGCAGATAGCGAGACGGCCCCGCGTTCAGGAGGAGGCTCAATCCCCGACCGGTGCCACCAAGCTGGGATTTTTCAGCCGCCGCCGAGTGGCTTAAAACTATCCACATGCTGTCCAGAAGACCACCTATCAACCCAGACTCTAGATTCTAGGATTAAAGATGAGCTCCGGGAGGGCAGCATGAGCCAATGCAAGATGGCGCCACTATAAACATTCGACTGCGCCAGAACGGGCTGGGCCGACCATCAGAACCCACCGAGAAGAAGCCTTGGACCGACCATCAGGATCCACCGGGAAGAAGCCTGCCGGCGCAATAGGCCAAGACGTTAAAAAAAAAAAAAAAAAAATCCGACATGAAGTTTTTGTTTGCAGTATCCACCCATGTTTCCGTGATAGCTATAATGTCGAATTTCTCGACACATGCTTTCCCCCTCAGTAGATCTATCTTGTTCCTGAGACTCCTACTGTTGGTGTAATAAGCCGTTCCCCCGTCCTTTCTTACATCCTTTCGATCACCCCTGCGCCCCCTAGTCCCAGTCTGCGATACATAGCCACTGATGACAGGCCGTCCCCCCTCGCCTACTCTAAAAAATCCTGTAGGGTGCTAAGTGATCGCTCGAGGGAGTCTGTGAGAACCTTCACCCCCTGAAGCGATAGGTGCACTCCATCCTTGGCATACAAGGTGCCTTTATCGTAGAAGAGGTCCCAATTATCCAGGAAAAGCCAACCATTTCGCTTACAGTGGGCCGCCAGCATGCTGTTTACTGCTAAGGCTCTGGAAAGCCATCCCTCACCCACCCCCTCCTCGGCAACACACCACAAACGGCTGGCACCCCCCCCTCCCCTCGAAGTCTCTCACTTTGGCGAATGATTCCCTGAAGCGCCGAAATATCTCTTCGCTACCCACTCTACCAATGTCATTACCCCCGAAACTGCAGAAGACGATAGGCTGTGTCCCCTCCCCTGCTAAAATTTCCTCCATTCTGTCAGAGACGTGCTGGATGCCCGCCCCGGGAAAGCACACTCGTAGCCTATTTTCCTTATCCCTTGAACAAAAGTACCTGTCAATGAACCTGACTTGAGAGTCCCCAACCATCAGGACTCTTCTCTTAAAAACTGTCAGTAGACGGAACGGAAGCCGCTACAGGTGGAGATGGAGCGGCGGAAGAGGAGGAGGAGGAAGGGGAGGAGGAGGAGGAGGAGGAGGAGGAGGAGGAGGAGGAGGAGGAGTAGGAAGAGGAGGAGGAGGAGGAGGAAGGGGAGGAGGAGAAGGAGGAGGAGGAGGAGGAGGAGGAGGAGGAGGCCGAACTGGTAGCGTACTGGGCCCACATTCACCGCGTGATGGACGACGCGGGTTCGAATCCCCACGCTACCACCTCGGATTTTTCGGTCACCGCCGAGTGGCTTAAAACTACCCACATGCTGTCCTGAAGACCACCCATCAACCCGGACTCTAGAGGAAGCCGTCCAAGCGAATCAAGAACGAGTTCCGGGGGGGGCAGCATGAGCCAATGCAAGATGGTGCCACTATAAACACTCGCCTGCGCCAGAACGGGCTGGGCCGACCATCAGGCCCCACCTGGAAGAAGCCTTGGGCCGACCATCAGGCCCCACCGGGAAGATGCCTACCGGCGCAATAGGCAGCAACGTAAAAAAAAAAAAAAAAAAAAAAAATGATACACAAAGGAAGAACAAACAACAGCAGACCTGCTGGTCCTTACGAGGCTGTTTGTGACAAGCTACACTATCTAATCAAAGGTGGAAGATGAAGGACAGCAAAAGCGAAGACTCCTCCCCACCCCCCATCCCTCCAGCCAAAGCTGGCAGGAAAGGAAAAAGAACCATGCAGCATGGAAAAACTGCATGGAAATTATGTAGGAAAGAGGAAAGAACTACCATTACTACTACCACTAACCGGGCGATAAAAGCGGACAAGGACACCAGTATTCGAAAGAACTTAACGTTATTACGACAATGAGTAATATCTTAGTTGCTGGTTGGATTCAAAATACTTGTCTAATCTATTCTTGAAGGCCGTAACTGTTTTACTATCAACGACATCACAGGGTAGAGAGTTCCAAACATTAACAACTCGATTGAAGAAGAAGTGTTTAGCCTCGTACGACGAGAATCTTTTACCACTTATCTTCAAATTGTGATTTCTTCTTGCTCTATTTGATCGATCAATTGTAAAGTAATCTTCCGCATTAATATCACTGAATCCTTTAAACATTTTAAACACTTCTCTTAGATCGCCTCGCATTCTTCGTTTTGATAGGCTGAATAAATTTACTTCTTTAAGCTTTTGTTCATATGACAAATTTCTCAACCTAGGAATCATCTTTGTTACTCTTCGTTGAACCCGTTCCAACTTTTCTATGTCTTTTCTGTAGTAGGGAGACCAAAACTGTACACAGTACTCTAGACGGGGTCGAACCTACGAATTATACAGTTTTAATATTACTTTTTTCCGATTTATTATTAAAGACTCGTCCGATGAAGCCAACCAATTTGTTTGCAGTTTTAACTACCTCTGAACAATGCTGACCAGGCCTTAAATCGCTTGATATAGTGATTCCAAGATCCTTTTATTTACTTACTGCAGAAGAAGTTGTTATTTTTCCGATGTGCAACATTTTACATTTGTCAACGTTAAATTTCATTTGCCATTGATTGGCCCAACGTGCAAGTCGATCTAGATCTGATTGTAAAGCTTCTTCGTCGAGTGTCGCAGTTACTTTACTAACAATTTTTGTGTCCTCAGCAAATTTTGATACTTTGCAAATGAGCCCATCATCGATATCATTAACATAAATTAAGAAGAGCATGGGGCCAAGCACTGATCCTTGAGGTGCGCCGCTTCTGACATCGAGCCAGTTAGATGTAACACCGTTTAGAACTACTCTCTGTTTCCGCTCAGAGAGCCAGTCCACAAGCCAATTGTGAATGTTACCCGAGATACCGTGCGCCAGTAGTTTGCTGATCAATCGTTGATGGGGGACCTTATCAAATGCCTTTTGAAAATCCAGATATATGATATCTACTGATCTGCTTTCATCAAACACCTCAAAAATATAATGAAAAAAATCAAGTAAGATAGTCAAACATGAACGTTTACTACGGAAGCCATGTTGCGAATTATTTATTATATTATTTTCTTCGAAGAATTTCACCATATTGTCGTGAATGATAGTCTCCATTAACTTACAAACAATCGATGTCAGGCTAATTGGTCGATAGTTTCCTGGATGAGACTTGTCCCCCTTTTTGAAAATTGGTGTGACATTTGCAAGTTTCCAATCCGACGGAACTTTTCCAGCTGTTAAAGATTTATTGAATATGATGGAGAGCGGTTTACAAATTTGATGTTTGATTTCTTTTAAGACCCTAGGGGTAATTTTGTCTGGACCAGGAGCTTTGCTTACTTTAATCTTTTCAATTGTGCGTAAAATGTCACTTTCTACGATGAGCACGCCACTTAACATCTTTTCGGTCCTTCTAACCTCCTAGGAAGTAGGGGAGAAGGAAGGAGAGGAGGAGGAGGAGGAGGAGGAGGAGGAGGAGGAGGAGGAGGAGGAGGAGGAGGAGGAGGAGGAGGAGGAGGAGGAGGACGTTGAAGGGAAAGATGGAGAAAAGGAGGTGGCGGAGGAAGTGGTGGAGGAGGAGGAAGAGGAGGAGGAGGAGGAGGAGGAGGAGGAGGGGAAGAAGGAGGAGGAGGAGGAGGAGGAGGAGGAGGAGGAGGAGGAGGAGGAGGAGGAGGAGGAGGAGGAGGAGGAGGAAGAGGAGGAGGAAGAGGAAGAGGAGAAGGAGGGGAAGAAGGAGGAGGAGGGGAAGAAGAAGAAGGAGGAGGAGGACGAGGAGGAGGAGGACGTTGAAGGGAAAGATGGAGAAAAGGAGGTGGCGGAGGTGGCGGAGGAAGTGGTGGAGGAGGAGGAGGAGGAGGAGGAGGGGAAGAAGGAGGGGGAGGGGAAGAAGGAGGGGGAGGAGGAGGAGGAGGAGGGGAAGAAGGAGGGGGAAGGGAAGAAGAACGGGGAGGAGGAGGAGGAGGAGGAGGAGGAGGAGGAGGATGACGTTGAAGGGGAAGGTGGAGAGAAGGAGGTTGCTGAGGTGGTAGCGGAGGTGGCGGAGGAGGTGGCGGGAGAGGTTGGGGAGGAGGAGGAAGAGGGGGGGAGGAGGAGGGGACTGGGGAGGAGGAGGGGACCTGAAGGGAGGCGGGGGTGGTAGCGGCTGTGTGGGGGTGGGGAGGGGAGGCAAGGGTGGAGGAGAGAGGAGAGAGAAGGCAGGGTGAGGCGGATGAGGGGGAGGAGAAGGGAAGGGGGGAGGAACGGGTGGGGGAGGGCGGGGGCAGGGGCGAGGAGGAACTCCCGCGAGTGGAACGCCTGCTACACTCTGTCGTCAGGAGACCCTCCCTCAAAATTTCAGTGTCCCGTGTCAGCGCATGAATGGCATCCTCGAGTTGTCTGATGTTCCTTCAATCCTCCTTTGCCTTCATGCAAAACCGATATGAATCGATTGCCCCTTTGCTCGTTTTAAAATACTGGGGTGCTCTCTCCTCGCGTGCGTCAGACTGTATGTATTCCACAACCCTTTTTAACATATATTTCTTAACCTACAGCTCTCCCTTTGAGGGCACTAACGGTGTGCGTATTTTGCGATGTCTATTCTCGGTTGAAAGGAGAAAGATGAAATGGCTGAGGCTAAATATTCATCGTCTTTTCGTATAACTACTACTAATATTACTACTACTACTACTACTACTACAACTACTACTACCAAAAGTACCACCACAATAACCACCACCACCACCACTGCCACCACTACCACTAATATGCATACACAGTACGTCAGTTTCACAGAAACCTTCTCTTCTAATCTTTATTTCAAGTTACTCGTGTCTGAGAACCGCCGAGTCGCTTACTCTTCACCTATAGATACGCTTCATATCAAGGCTCCGAGGCCGCTTCGAGATACCCTCATCACCAAAACACAAGATCCGAAAAGGAATGAGACGGAAAACCAGACACGTACGAGTCAGTTGTCTGTTTTCTATATTGCATTAGAATATTATATTTGAAAATACATGTGGTTGAGAGAGAGAGAGAGAGAGAGAGAGAGAGAGAGAGAGAGAGAGAGAGAGAGAGAGAGAGAGAGAGAGACCGTCTCTTCAAAAAGCTCCTCAGATTCTTTAAAAGCTTTGTGCGTGCGCGCGCGCGCCGTGTATTTTTTTTTTTTTTTTTTGTGTGTGTGTGTGTGTGTGTGTGGGAAGGTGGGTCAGAATGGCACAGGTGGGTAATATGGACCAGCCCGTTTTCTGTGTGTTTGCCTTCTGGCAGCTTTTGATATGGATGTGGACTTACTCCTCGGCTCATTAGTCACCAGTAACATCGGGGCAAGTATGGACGCCGTCGTTTGTTTGTGTGTGAAAAATCCCAGAATATTTGATCACCAGCTGATCTATTGGTAAGGGTCTGATAAAATCGTGTTTGTAGGAATACTGTGACTCATAATTTCATGTGTTATTGCATGATTCTCTGGCGTTACTCTGTGAATGAGTCTGACTACTGAAACATTTTTCTGCACCGCCAATGTTCCGCTGGGATTGTTGTTAACATTTTCCTTGCCCTCGGGGCAAAACGGCCCACTTAACAATAATTATTATTTTTTGCTGCTAACTAACTCACAACTTCAGTGAACAAAGATAAGGACAAAGTGTTTTCTGTCCCTTTTATATGAATATTAATTTTATGTTCAGGAAGGTAACGTCACTTTTCATTATTTCGTGAGTTCATGCTGTTCATGCTGCTGAGCCAAAGAACAATTATTTTTGTAAAGCATAAAGAACCTTTTGTTCAGAAATGTAATTTCACCTTCACTTGTGAGTACTTTCATGAGATTTCATTGGTGTTCATGCTATTGAGCCACAGATCATCTGTTTTTGTAATGGAATATAAACTTTTATGTTCAGGAAGGTAATATATCACTCTTCATATGTGAGTAGTTTATAAGAATTCATTGTTGTTCATGCTACTGAGCCTAACAACAATTATTTTCTAATGGAATAAGAGCCAGATTATTTTAGTTTTATGTTAAGTAATCTTTCCAGTGTGATTCTCTATCAAAACGTATGTTTTGGCATGTTACCAAGCATTTCCATATGAGGGCCATTTTGCCCCATAATTATGTGAGGTCCGTTTTGCCCCACCCGTTGTACAAAATGGCCCACCTGTGGCTATTTTATTTTTCTAGTTTTCATGAGTAAGGGATCCAAAGTAGTTCTTCCAAAAAGAGTTTAGTTTGTTTAATGATGAATAAAGATGACAAAAGCACCAACTGTATATGAATAAAGTACAAAATTGCAGCAAAATCTGGAGTATTACCAAGACTCCTAAAGCTACCATCTTTTTTTGGAAGTTCAATCAAAACCTCTCTCTCTCTCTCTCTCTCTCGAAGCTTAAGAGAAAAGATCGATGAATTGCAGTGCCTAACTGAAACAGAAGACTTTGATGTAATTGCCGTAACTGAAACATTTATTGACACCGCTAATAATGACTTAATTTCTGAATATGATATAGATAACTTTATATTTTTCAATAAAGACCGAGTTAATCGTAGAGGTGGAGGAGTGGCTCCTTACAACAAAAGTAGCTTACAGCCCGTTGATAAAACACCAGAGGCCAGTACTGTAGAACACGTGAGCGTGAGTACAAATACCGATCAATTAAAAATCAACATATCCGTCACTTACAGGCCTCCAGGCCAGTCACGCGAGGATGATGAAATAATGTATAGCGTTTTGCAAAGAACTCTCTGAAACAGTGATGCATTGATTTTGGGCGATTTTAATCTACCGCATATAGACTGGCAGACACTCACGGGATCCGAGGGGGAATCGCACAGGATGTTAGACTTCGTTGAAAATAACTACCTTAGCGTAATGGTTAGTGAACCGACGCGCGATAATAATATTCTTGATCTTGTATTAGTAACCCAAGAGAACTTAGTTGACAATGTTAGTGTTTTCGAACACCTCGGATCATGCGATCATAGACTGGTGCGTCTCGACATAAGAGTTCAAACAAGGATTGCAGAGAATAAGATATTGGTTCCCAATTTTAAAAGAGCGGATTTTGAACAATAAAACAGTCATTAACGAACTTTCAATTAGTATCCAACATCGACGTCGAAGAATCTTGGCAAGACTTTAAAGCTCGATTACTAACTGAACAAAATAAATCCGTGCAATCTTGTGGAAAGCACCGAAAAGTTGAAAATCCTCCGTGGTTTAATAATGAAATCATATTTGCTCTCCAAAAGAGGAACTTGTTATATAGGCAAAAGAAAACCGATAACTCTGCCGAAAATAGTACACGGTACTGCGAAGCAAGACGACAAGTTAAAAGTTTAATCAAACAGGCGAAACGGAGGTACGAAGTAAACATTGCGGTAAATTGCAAGTCAGATCCTAAAAGTTATTTTTGATATGTAAACAACAAAAAAGAGATTTGAAGTGGGATTGGCCCATTAACTGATAATTCGGGCAATATCGTGACAGACAGCCAACGCATAGCGAACACGTTAAATTCTTATTCCTCCTCGGTTTTTATTAGTATTTCTACCGATACTGCTGCTGATCCTAACACTATTGAAAATCCCATTCATTCCCTCCCTGACTTTGAAATCAGTACAGATGACGTTCTCAAGGCGCTGCAGTCACTTAAAACTAACAAAAGTCCAGGACCTGATAAAATATATCCAAAATTACTTTAAGAAATATCAAGAGCGATACTCAGACCCTTAACAATGCTGTTTAATATGTCTTTGCACCATGGTATCGCTCCTAGTGATTGGAAAATGGCTAACGTAGCACCCTTTTTCAAAAAAGGTGACCGAAAATTACCGGATAAATACAGGCCAATTAGCTTAACTTAAATCATTGGTAAATTATTTGAGACAATTATTCGAGATAAAGTAGTTAACTACCTAGGGTGTAATTCGCTAATCCTTGACTCGCAACATGGTTTCCGTCAAGATCAAGAGAATATACCAGGTCTTCTCAACCTCGTACCAGAATTCTCCTCTTCTGCGCATTGACGTCACCTGCCGCCCCTCAGTCTGCTTCGACTAAAACCTACCTACCAGTCCTCACCTGACCACAGGTGTAGACGCATCCCGTGTGCTCCATTTTTTTTTATTTCGATGGGTGACTTTAGTATTTAGGATTAAGGAACTGAAGCAGTCACAGAATTAATGGGCAGCGAGGGGTAAGAAAAGACTGGGTAAAAGAGGATAAGGTGTTACAGAGGGTGTCAGGGTGGACAGGAGAACTGTTCAATAGCGGATGATTCCGGCGAGTAAGAATGTCATAAAATACTTGGATAAGAAGGTTCATTACACACACACACACACACACACACACACACACACACACACACACACACACACACACACACACACACACACACACACACACACACACACACACACACACCATGAAATATCTCGTTTTCCTTATTATTCTCCGCCTGCTCTGTATCATACGGCTGATGACGTCAAAACCTGAGCGTGAAAAGACCTGTCTATTCTCTTGATCTTGATTTCCGGAACAACAGATCTTATTTGTCGAATCTATTAACGTTCTATAAAGAGCTTTTTGCAGTCTATGATGTTTATAAATCACTTGATATTATTTATTTAGACTTCCAGAAGGGGTGTGATAAAGTCCCACACTGCAAGTTGCTTCATAAAATCAAGGAAATAGGTATCGGGGGTAAGCTTCACGAATGGATCAAGCACTGGCTAAGCAATAGAAAGCAAAGAGTTGTAATAAAAGGAGTGACCTCTGAGTGGATGCCAGTCACTAGTGGTGTCCCCCAAGGCTCTGTCCTGGGACCCGTTCTCTTCGTCATTTACATCAACGACATTAACCTTGGTCTCAATAATTTCATTAGTAAATTTGCGGACGACACGAAAATCGGCAATGCGGTACTTACGGAATGTGATAGGCGGAGCCAACAAAATTTGAGTAAACTATCAGATTGGTCAGTAAAATTAGAAATGCTTTTTAATATAAACAAGTGCCAGATTCTGCAGGTTGGATATAGAAATATAAAGAAGGACTATGAAATGTGCGGCGTTAAAGTTAAAGGCGTTCACTCGGTCAAAGATCTTGGCGTCACAGTTGCGTTTAACCTCAAGTTTTCCCAGCAGTGCAACGAGTCCGTTAAAAAAGCAAACAGGATGATCGGTTTGATTAAAAGGTTTGATTAAGAAGAGAGGGCTAAAAATGAGGTCCGCTGTATGTATAAGAGTGAATAATGAATTGACGCAGTGAGTAAAGGATGGACAGGCATAGATAGACATGTGGATATGGAAATAGTATAGGTGTGGATGGAGGGATGGATTAAAGGATTTGTAAAGAAACAGATGTTTGTAAACTGAGCGAATGTGATTTGGTGTTGTAATGTGAGTGCTTAGGTGTGTCACCGTGTGTGTGTAATTCAGCTCTTGGTCTGCTGCTGGTCAGACAGCCAGCCGTTCCCGTACGAAAGAGCACAGAGCTCATAGTACTGATCCTTGAGTAGGACTGAGACCACTCACACACAACACGCCGCGATAACGAGGTCACAACTCCTTGCCTGACGTCGAGTACCTACTCACTGCTAGGTGAACAGGGGCTACACGTGAAAGAAGATAAACCCTACTTATCTTTACCCGGCTGGGGAATCAAACCCCAGTCCTTCTGGTTGTGAGGCAGACGCTCTATCCACTGAGCTACCGGGCCGTGTGTGTGTGTGTGTGTGTGTGTGTGTGTGTGTGTGTGTGTGTGTGTGTGTGTGTGTGTGTGTGGTGGTAGTGGTGGTGGTGTTGATGGTGATGGTGGTGGTGTTGATGGTGATGGTGGTGGTGGTGGTGGTGGTGGTGGTGATGGTGGTGATGGTGGTGGTGGTGGTGGTGGTGGTGGTGATGGTGGTGGTGGTGGTGGTGGTGGTGGTGGTGGTGGTGGTGGTGGTGGTGGTGGTGATGGTGGTGGTGGTGGTGGTGGTGGTGGTGGTGGTGGTGGTGGTGGTGGTGGTGATGGTGGTGGTGATGGTGGTGATGGTGGTGGTGGTGGTGGTGATGGTGGTGGTGGTGGTGGTGGTGATGGTGGTGGTGGTGGTGATGGTGGTGGTGGTGATGGTGGTGGTGATGGTGGTGGTGATGGTGGTGGTGGTGGTGGTGGTGGTGATGGTGGTGGTGATGGTAATGGTGGTGATGGTGGTGATGGTGGTGGTGGTGATGGTGGTGGTGGTGATGGTGGTGGTGGTGGTGGTGGTGGTGATGGTGGTGGTGGTGGTGGTGGTGGTGGTGATGGTGGTGGTGGTGGTGGTGATGGTGGTGGTGGTGGTGGTGGTGATGGTGGTGGTGGTGGTGGTGGTGGTGGTGGTGGTGGTGATGGTGGTGGTGATGGTGGTGAAGGTGGTAGTGGTGATGCTGGTGGTGGTGGTGGTTGGTGGTGGTGGTGGTGGTGATGGTGGTGGTGATGGTAATGGTGGTGATGGTGGTGATGGTGGTGGTGGTGGTGGTGGTGATGGTGGTGGTGGTAGTGATGGTGGTGGTGATGGTGGTGGTGGTGATGGTGGTGGTGATGGTGGTGGTGGTGGTGGTGGTGATGGTGATGATGGTGGTGGTGGTGGTGGTGATGGTGGTGGTGGTGATGGTGGTGATGGTGGTGGTGATGGTGGTGGTGATGGTGGTGGTGATGGTGGTGGTGGTGATGGTGGTGGTGGTGGTGGTGGTGGTGGTGGTGGTGATGGTGGTGGTGATGGTGGTGGTGGTGGTGATGGTGGTGGTGGTGGTGGGAGGGGGAGTACACGGAACAAGGAAAGATGTCGAGGTGGGTGTGTTTATGGAAGTGGACGGACGGGGAGAAAGGGAGAAAGAAAGAAAGAAAGAAAAACAATCATTGTATTACTGCCAGGATCTGCGCAAACAGTCTTGACATTTATAGGAAAAAGCGCAAGTAACCGAGACATCAAGAACACCTGAATCAAATAACTGTATGTGGCACTGAGTAGGTTATGCATCTCTCGGCGCAGTGGTTAACTTCCCTGACTACAAATCTGCGGGCCAAGGTTCGAGTCCCGGCCTTGGCAGTCGGAGTGCAGCCCACCCAGCTGTTCATCCTCCTCTTCGGGATGGTCGACGAATGAATATCTGGGGAAAGCTGGGGAAGGCAGGATGTGGAAACCCGGATGTTACACTGGCCCTGTGTCGGGGTAATGGATTCTTATCCACCACAGGTTCAGAGGACCAACGGGACGGAGATGAGCACCGCCGCCAAGCGCACTGTAGGGTGTGCTTTAACTCTACGTTTTGTTGACTAGGTCCCACCTGGGTCACCTTTTTCTTCTCTTGTGCCGCCATTACAGAATGCATATAGACTCCCTCGAATCAGTACTCGAATGAATTAATGATTAAAATGCTCCGAGGATTTAGATTTTACACCAGAGAACAATTGAAAACCTTAACTTACACTCTTTTCAAAGGCGTAGACTTGGAGGAGATGCAAATGAGGTTTCAGAATAGGTTAAAGGGATTGGCAAGGGAGTTCCTGATGAAACACGTATATATATATAAAAAATACACAGAGAAAAGAACAAACAACAACGGATACAGATTAGATGAATTTAGGTTGAGGAAGGAAATGACAAAGAACTACTTCACGACCAGGTGGTGGTAGGTGAATGGAACACAAGGGGCAGACACCACTGAAAGATTTCAGTAGAGGTTAGACACATTTATGGCCGGGAAGGGAGCTCGGTGAATCAACCATTCCCAGGAGGCGCCGTGTGTACGCCGGCTGGCCTCCTGTGGTCTGCATGTATCCCTATGCACCCTCCTGTACATAGTGGTCATGACGACGGCTTCGCACACTTCGGAGCTTTTTTTTCTCCCTATAGTCATCTTGCGCTGGTTTAGCCTAGAAGCCCCCCCCCCTCCCCCTTCCCTTAAGGTAACAGTGGGGAGGGTCTTCTTGGTTGGTGTAAAGTGACTATAAAGACCTTAGCAACGCAGTGATTTGCGCCCTTAAAGGTCTGCCATCCAGCTCTAGACTCGGGACCATGCAATGTCAACTCCGAGCTACCCTAAACGGCGTGTCCGAAACCGAGGTGACGTGTTGAATGGAACGCCTGTACGCGTGTATCCACTACCTGGACCAATGGCAAACAAAACCCACTACGAGCTCCTGGGCGTGAAGCCCGAGGCCACCCTGCAGGAGATCAAGAAAGCCCACCACCGCCTCGCCCTCAAGATTCACCCTGACAAGAACCCGTATGACCCGAACGCCAAGGCAAAATTCCAGCAGCTGCAGCAGGTGATGGAGACGCTCTACGACCCCGACTCACGGGCCCGATACGACGCACGGATAAGGAGCACGGCCAGTCAGGCCAAGGCTCCGGGGAGGAAGATGTAGATGTGGAGCTATTGCCTTTGCCTCTTCTTCTTCTTCGGCTTCCTCCTCCTCGTACGCGTCCTCCTCCTACCACTACTCCTCCTCCTCCTCCTCTGCAGGCTCCTTTTCAACACCGAAATCTAAATCAAAATCGTTTCACAAAAATAAACAGAAAATAAACAAGGAGACTGAAGTAGGCTCGACGGCCTACATGTGGCACCTCCTATTTCCCTTCAGATATAAGACGATCCCAATAGACAACACCTCGGCCAAGGAGAAGAAACATGGAAACATGGAAACGCAGGCAACAGAAAGCCTATTGGCTCATTACGAGGTTGCCCGCTTTGGTGATTTAATCTGCTCGACAGCCTGGGGCCTGGGGAGCAGATGAAAGCACCTCGACATTGAGGAGCAGATGAAAGCACCTCGATATTGAGGAGCAGATGAAAGCAACTCAATATTCAGTTTACTCCCGACGCAGCGAAGTGACGGTCGATTCTATATTTGAAGGAGTTGATAGTATTCGCATTTACTACTTCTGAAGGAAGATTGTTCCAGTGACGGATGACTCGGTTTGAAAAGAAACTCCTTCCGATGTCTGTGTTACATCGACTAGACTGAATGGGTAAACCGTTATTTCTAGTTCTTAGGTTGGTTTGCAATTCAAAGAAATTGGAGTAATCGACGTTATTGAATTTTTTCAGATACTTGAAGACTTGAATCATATCTCCTCGTAGGCGTCTTTTCTCTAATGTAAAGAGATTGAGTCGCTTGAGTCGTTCCTCGCACGGTTGAGCCCTTAAGGTTGGTATCATTTTCGTGGCGCGTCGCTGAATCCTTTCCAGTAAATCAATGTCCTTTCTGTAATTAGGAGACCAGAACTGTACTGCATACTCGAGGTGCGGTCTTACCATGGAATCATACAAGGATAGCATCACGTCTGGCGTTTTACACTCGAAGTTCCTCGCTATGAACCCGAGCATAGTGTTGGCTTTGTTGTATGCTTTTTTACAGTGATTCGCGTGTTTCAGGTCACTGCTGATAGTGACTCCAATATCCTTTTCCTCCTGCATCGCTTGCAGAGGTCTCCCATTCATGTTGTATGTGTGGTTACTATTTCTGGACCCAATGTGCATGACTTTGCATTTGTCAACATTAAAGGACATTTGCCATTTTTCCGACCATTCGATAATGTGATTGAGGTCTTTCTGAATGATTTCGCAGTCGGTCTTTGTGAGGGCCTTTCCCCCCACCTTAGTGTCATCAGCAAATTTCGATATTGTGGATTTCAGTCCTGATTCGAGGTCGTTGATATATATGATGAAGAGAATGGGTCCCAGCACTGACCCTTGAGGCACTCCACTAGTGACTGGAAGCCAATCGGAAGGCTGTCCGTTGAGTAGTACTCGTTGTTTTCTGTCGGTGAGCCAATCTCTTATCCACGCGATTAGATTGGCTCCAATGCCCGCCGAGTGCAGTTTCTTAAGGAGTCGCTCGTGCGGTACCTTGTCGAAGGCTTTCTGAAAGTCCAGGTATATAACATCACTGGGGATGTGGGCATCCCAGTTCTTATATATACCTTGGAAGAAGTCTAATAAATTCGTTAGGCAGGAGCGCTTGTTTCTGAAGCCATGCTGGGTGTCGGAGATTACATTATTGTCTTCTAGAAACTTAACAAGTTTGTCTCTAATAATCTTTTCGAGTATTTTTCCTGCCACTGATGTCAAACTTATGGGCCAGTAGTTTAATGCAACGCTTTTGTCTCCTTTTTTGAAAATTGGTGTTACGTTCGCCATCTTCCAGTCTTCCGGGACCTTTTTCAATTGAACAGACTGGTTGAATATGTTAGTGAGTGGCTGAAGTATTTGTTGTTTAAGCTCTTTTAATAACCACGGGGACAAACCGTCAGGTCCTGTTGACTTGTTCGTGTCGAGTTTATCCAAATACTCTTTCACTTCTTGGTCGCATATTGAGTCAATTTTCAGGGGCGTGATTCCCCTCGGCGGGTCAGGGTTCTCGGGCATGGTTTCGATGTTCTCGACTGTGAATACGGATGCGAGGTTACTGTTGAGGATTCTGGCTATCTGTTTACTGTCCTGAGTTGCAGCTCCAGTCTCGTCTGTCAGGGGACCATTATTGGATTTTACTTTCTTTTTCGATCTGATGTATGTGAAGAATTTTTTTGAGTTTGTCTTGATGTCACGCGCTATTTGTTTTTCGTAGTTGCGTTTACTACTCCGAATAAGGGTGCGACAAGCTCTGAGGCTGTTGTGGTACTGAGTACGGGCTTCGGCCGTGTCATTCTCTTTCATTAGGTTATAATTCCTTTTTTTTAAGTTTACCGCCCTTTTTATTTCTCTGGTCATCCACGGTGGATCTACGGCACCATTTACTCGCCTGGGTTTCGTCGGCACTGTAGCCTTTTCTACTCCCAAAAGCTTATCTTTGAAGTTGTTCCACACGTTGTCGATTGTATTGTCGGTTAGGTGAAGTTGGTCCCAGGTCGCAGAGGGAAGCAGCTCACGGGCTAGGTTGAAATTTGCTTTTTTGTAGTCTGGTATCACTGACGGATTGTCTACGAGTTTGTGACTTATGTTGACATTGAAACGGATTAAGTTGTGATCGCAACCGTTAATTTTTTCACCAACTTCACAGTCGCGAATGAGGTCGGGGTCGCTTACTAATACCAGATCCAGCAGATTGTTTTCTCTTGTTGGTTGAGTTACAACTTGAGTGAGGAACGAATCCTCCACCATTTCTATAAGCCTGTTACCCTCTTGATCTCCAGTCAATTGTCCCCAGTCAATGTTAGGGCAATTAAAGTCCCCAATTATTATTGCTTCTTTACTTTGTGTTAAAGAGTGAAGCTCTTCGTACAGGGCAGTGTCATCGGCTGCCTGTTGTTTTGGAGGCCTGTATACGGTCGCAAGTGTTAGTTTCTTATTATTCGCAGTTATTTCCACATAGACGGAGTCGTAATTCTCTGCGTCCTGTTTGTCTATTTTTATGGCAGGGAGCGTACTTTTTACGTAGCAAATTACTCCTCCTTTCTTGTGCATTCGATTTTTTTGGAAGCTTTCGTACCCGGGAAATGACAGTTCAGATACTAGATGTGCAGAGTTGGCCCAAGTCTCTGTGATGGCTACCACATCTGGTTTCTCAGTTGCAATATACGCCCTAATTTCGTCCTTTTTGGGTAATAGACTGCGTGCATTTGTGTACAAAATGGAAATGTGACTACTGGTTTGGCCGCGTCGTGTTGAATGAGTTCGCTTGTCGGAGGCGTCGTTGGTTACACAGTTTCTTGCAAGCCGCATCGACGCTACGGTTCGGTTGATCAAGGGTTGGCTTTGCCTTGCCCTCGCCTCCAGTTTTTTTAATAGCTTTTCGAGAAGCTTTCAACTGCATCGTTCAGGAGCCTTCCTAGCCGCGCCGAACCAACCTCGTTCAAGTGGAGTCCGTCCTCCCAAAACAAATCTGGGCGCTGGTTGAAGTGATGCCATGCGTTCATGAACCCTACGCCTTCATCGTTGCATAACTGCTTTAGACTAGTGTTGACGCCGTACGCTTTACTGTTGTTGTATCCGGCGAACGTATTGACTCTCGGTAGAATTCCAGAGACGATGATGTGAGGGGACTTGGTCTTGTATTTCCGAATGACTTGACGGTATTTTGCTAACAGGTCCTGAATTTGAGTTGACTGAAGGTCGTTGGTTCCCGCATGGATCAGATACACTGTGTCGTCCTTCGCATTTACTGAAACTGCATCAACAGCTGATTCAATATCGTCCAGTTTGGCTCCGGGGATACAGAAACGCTGCCGTGTCAACGTATTCCGACCGCAAAACTCCGTAAGTTGGCCTCTCACCACACTGTCTCCAACTAAATTGACTCTAGTAGTTAGTTTGCCCATACCAGGAAACAGCGTCTGGTTCGTACAAGTGACAGCTGGTAGAATGGTCTTGTGATTTCTTCTGGAAGGGCGCAAGGTACAAGCGGGAGCGCGGGCTAAGGTGGGTTTGGAAGTGGTGGTGGTGATAGTAGTGGGTGGTTGGGGAAGGGTGGAGGGTGAGGTGTGGATGGAGGGAGATGTGGTATCAGAAGTGGAGGAGGAGGCGGAGGTTGAGTTCGTGTTGGAGGTGGAAGTGGAGGATGGAGTGGTGATGAGGATAGGGGAGGAGTCAAGGGTGTTGGAGGGAGAGGAAGGGAGAGCGGGAGAAAGGGGAGTGGTACTGTGGATGGAGGTGGATGGGGTAGGAAGGGAGGTGGATGGAGTAGAAGGAATGGTAAGGGTGGCGGCGGGTTCAGGCGTGGCAGAGGAGATCGTGTTGAAGGTGGAAGGGGAAGATGGAGTGGTGATGAGGATAGGGGAGGAGTCAAGGGTGTTGGAGGGAGAAGAGGGAGTGGGAGTGGATGAGGTAACAAGGGAGGTGGATGGGATAGAAGGAATGGTAGGGGTGGCGGCGGGTTCAGGCGTTGCAGAGGAGTGGGGTGGTTGAGGCGAGGCAGAGGAGATCGTGTTGGAGGTGGAAGGGGAAGATGGAGTGGTGATGAGGATAGGGGAGGAGTCAAGGGTGGTGGAGGGAGAAGAGGGAGTGGGAGTGGATGAGGTAGCTAGGGAGGTGGATGGGGCGGAAGGAATAGTAAGGATGGAGGCGGGTTCAGGCGAGGCAGAGGAGGAGGAGGAGGTATGTAATTGGGTCAGAACGTCAGAATATGAGTTTGAGGAGGAGGAAGCTGGAGTAGAAAGGGCGGGGAAAGAAGTCACAACTTCCCATATCAACACGTTTGAGCGTTTCAGCTCATCGTTAATCGAGCTAAGTGCTTGGATACGCGAGTCCAAGACACAATATTTACATTTAGACTCGCTGAGTTGAAAGTGGATCGTGGCAAATTTCTGCGAACAATTACCGCAAGTGAAATATTTGGGCATGGTTACAATTCCTTTTTTCTTTTCTTTTTTCTGTAGCAAGAAACTTTAGCTATGATATATTTAGAAACCGCGTGGGTGGCTTGCTGAATACCAGGAAGAGGAAGCGGTACCGGCAAAACAAGATGAAGTAGGCGTAGTTTCACTAAGAAGGGACGCCGGGACGGCAGGCAGGAGTGAGGCGTCAGGAATTAAGGCTTTTGAGCCTACATCATTCCATCAGTTCTCTCTTCTTCCTTTCTTACTGACTCATTCATGTGTTTCCCAGCTCCGTCTCTTCCCAAAGTCAGACCCAGTATATACTTTCCCTGTGTCGGAGTATTCATTATGTGTTCCTTCTATTACGATATCCTTTTATTACTGTTATTGGGACTATCTTACAGTAAAGCAACTTATTTAGTATATTAATTCATTTTTTCCATTGTTTTTCTTGGGTTGTGTAGTGCGCTGTTGCTTCGTGTGTCCCAGCGAGCGCTGTGCCTGCTTCCCTTCATATTCCGAAGCCGTGTTGTGCCTATGTCTGGTCATGTATCAGTTCTCTCAAGGAAGTGTTTTAGTCTGTCGTCAACTGTCACTCTTTTCCCTTGCACTTCTTATTTTCTTTCTCCTACTTTTCCTCCTGTTCCATGTTTACTGACTCCTGTTAGCCGTAGGATGTCTTGAGTTACCATGACTTGCAACATATTAATTCTTATGTTCTTATGTAATGAAGTCATTTTCCCCCACAGCTTAGGTTACCAGTAGTGTAAGTTAAGGGTAGTTATTTCCTCTTATTTCTCTCTTTACTGTAAAATTTCCATGTCCCTTTCTTCCTTAAAGGCACATCGTGTTCTCTTCTAACTATTTCCTGCCGGCACGTTGCCGGAGGGAGAGGTGGGTGGGGAGGAGCCTTCATCTTTTCTGTCCTGTCCTGCCACACGTAGATTACTAGTAGTAGCGGTAGTAAACAGACACCCTAGCCATAGACCGATAGGTGTTCTGGTGTCTGTTCTTCCTATGTATTCCTATGTATTCCTCCTCCTCCTCCTCCTCCTCCTCCTTTCTCAAAGCCACTTTTCCTTTTACTGTAACTTCTCCTTTACAAGAACCTCCACCCACCTGCTCTCTCTCTCTCTCTCTCTCTCTCTCTCTCTCTCTCTCTCTCTCTCTCTCTCTCTCTCTCTCTCTCTCTCTCTCTCTCTCTCTCTCTCTAACAGGGGAGAGAGTTTTGTTACCTAAATTGTTGAATATGTATTAGTCTATCTCTATCTCTGTCTCAGTCTCTACCTATCTACCTGTCTATCTATCTATCTAACTCTAAAGTGAATTTTATATTTGCAATAGGTTCATATTTGTTTTCCAATTTTCAGTCCTATTTTTTTTTTTCACTGCATCTCTTTCTTTATTGCTACTTCTGTATCTATTTGCCTTTTTTCAACGTTAATTTTACCTCTTCCCTGCTCCAGTCAGATCTCCCATTACCTTTCTTTAAACTTTTCCCTTGTCTTCACTCTTCCTCCTATCTCTTCTTTGTTTCTTTCTCACAAGATTATCAAATTGGCGAATAGTCAGAAATATATGAGGAAGTTCTACGTGTGTGTGTGTGTGTGTGTGTGTGTGTGTGTGTGTGTGTGTGTGTGTGTGTGTGTGTGTGTGTGTTTGTGATTCACCACTGCATTATAAACCTAATAACTAAATTATGATAATAATAAAACCGAAATGAATAGGATATGAAGATACAAAGAAAAAAAGAAAACCCTGAACAACGATAATATTAAAAGCAAAATAAAAAAAATAAATAGCACCACAAGCAAAGACAATACGATATTAATGAAGGGAGAAGCGAAAACACCCCTGAGAATCTTAATCCATCCATCACACACAGAGTAAACAAACACAATGATACAGACAAAGAAGCAGACACAGACACAGACACTGAACTCTACTAAAACGCTTCAAGGAGTCCCCCTTAAAACACAAACACTCTCATCTAACCACACACACACACACACACACACACACACACACACACACTGCTGAAGGTCCCGGCAGTACCCATAGATCGACTATACAAAGGTTGCTCGGGTGGGCAGGGTACTTGCTGGCGATGACGAGCCCAGCTTATGATCCGCCCGTGTGTGAATTGCACACTACAACTTCGAAATACGTTCAACACACACACACACACACACTAACCCTCATCACGACCACCACCACCACCAATTATCTTTTCCCAGCGGCACATTTAATTACGTAATACCAGTGTCAACAAGGTGCACGAGGGCAATTATACACGCCCCCAACAGTACTCCACAGCCAGGACTGTCACTCCAACAACAGCTACTACATGTCTTGCCCATACACGCTCTCTCTCTCTCTCTCTCTCTCTCTCTCTCTCTCTCTCTCTCTCTCTCTCTCTCTCTCTCTCTCTCTCTCTCTCTCTCTCTCTTATTATTATGTTTTCTTATATTTTTTATCAGCTATATCTATAAGGATCTATAAAGACGCCTTATACCGTGAAAACAAATGAGCATCAACAGTATAAGGTTCTAGTTTTTTCTCCTCTATGTTCTTCATTGGCATCTCTTTCCTCTTTTAACATAATTATCCAGGCACTCTCATTTTCCACCTCTCCGCCTCTCTTTTCTTCACTCTTCGCCTCATAAA
Source organism: Eriocheir sinensis (assembly GCF_024679095.1). Lineage (NCBI taxonomy): Eukaryota > Metazoa > Arthropoda > Malacostraca > Decapoda > Varunidae > Eriocheir > Eriocheir sinensis. Next base: position 35,017 of record NW_026110744.1, read on the forward strand.
TGGCAATCACACACTCGTACACGATACGTTAATGATTGAAATATAGTGGTCATTAATTCAGTGTCCATTAGCAACAACATGAAGATCGCAATGTTCAGGTTGATTATTTTTACACCAAAGAATTAAAGTTTTTCTATCTCTCATTTCGTCTAACATAATTTTCTCATTTCTCATGTCACTAACACAAAACACATCACCACACACACACACACACACACACACACACACACACACACACACACACACACACACACACACACACACACACACACACAGAGTTTATATATGTATGCCAAACACGACAGACAGCCACTTATTATTCTTTGGTCCCGTTTTGCCGTGCTTAACTATGCCTGGGGACGTTATCCGCTGCCCAGGCCTTTTTTTGGTTAAACTATGGTCAGAATATTCGGGCATAATTCACGTTTATCTATTTAGTAGGTCAACGTTTTTTTCTTTTCCTATATTTTGTTTTCAGAATTTCTCGGCATGCCACTCAATGTAATATCATAAGGCATCTTTATATTTTGGTTCATCTTTTTCTCTTTTTTTGCTAGGTATGTAGTGTTTTTTCCTTGCTTTTTTTTTTGTCATTTCCATCGTTTTCGAATGCATGTTTTAAATCGTTTCCGTTTCAGAAAATTTCCTCATGTCGTTCACGCACAGTATTCCAACTCATCCTTTCGCGTGTGTGTTTTACTTCAGGTAATCGGTGCGGTATATATTATGAACTCTCTTTTTAAACTCTTTCACCACACACTATTTGCAGAAGCAGCGTCGGTAGTTGTTGTTTTTATTTCATTTTTTTTGCCCTTGAGCTACTTCCCTTTATGTTAAAAAATCCATAGCGCGTACCATCTGTCTCATCTCTTAGCCTCCTCCTCCTCCTTCTCCTCCTCCTCCTCCTTTTTCTCCTCCTCCTCCTCCTCCTTTTTCTCCTCCTCCGCCTCTTTCTCCTCCTCCTCCTTTTCTCCTCCTCCTCCTCCTCCTCCTCCTCCTCCTCCTCCTCCTCCTCCTCCTCAGTCTCCTCTTCTTGTTCTTCCACTTAACACAGTCATGAGGAATAGTGATTTTCTTTCAGTTCTCAGCATTTCTTTAGAGACTGCAAACTTCCATATCATGATCATTGTGTTGCTCATGTCTTTGCCTCCTCCTCCTATTGCCCTGCTTCTCATTCAGTCAGTCAGTCAGTCACATAGTCTCTCTTTATACTTTTTCTTTCATTCTTTTCTTTCTTTTCTCTTTCTTTGTCTCTTTAGCTTTATTACTTTATTTGTCTTTCTTTCATTCTTCCTCTTTCTTTTATTCTCTTCTTTTTCTTTCTCATGTTTTACTTTCTCTTGTTTTCTCTTTCTTTTTTTCTTTCTTTCTTTCTTTTCTCTTCCTGTCTTTCTTAATCTATTTTTCTTTTTTTCTTTCTGTCTGTTCCTCTCTTTCTTCCTCTATTTCTTTATTTTCTTGTCTGTCTCTTTCTTTCTGTCTATATAGTTTTCATTCTAGTTCTTTCTTTCTCATTTTTTTTCTTACTGTCTTCTTTCTCTTTCTTTTCTCTCTTTCTTTCTTCCTCTCTTTCTTTCTTTTTCTCTTACTGTCTGTCTGTCTATATCTTTTTCATTCTAATTATTTTTTTCTCATTTTCTTTCTTTCTCTCTTTTTTCTTTCTTTCGTTCTTTCTCTCATTATTTCTTTCTTTCCTTCTCTCTCTCTCAGATTAGTGCGTCAGGCAAAGCGTAGATATGAAGAAAATATTGCAGCCAACTGTAAAAATAATCCGAAATCCTTCTTCAGTTACATAAACAACAGAAAGGCGATCAGAAGTGGAATTGGACCTTTAACAAACAGCGACGGTGCACTAGTGACTGACAGCCAACACGTTGCAAACCTATTAAACAATTACTTTTCCTCGGTGTTTAATAATAACAGTCCTCCCGCCACCACCAACAACACCAGTACTAATGTAAATCCCGAGCATGCATTGTCTAACTTTGAAATAAAACCCGATGAAGTCCTTAAAGCCCTCAAATCACTTAAAACAAATAAAAGTCCTGGACCTGACAAAGTATATCCAACTCTGCTGAAAGAAACAAAGAGTGAAATACTCTCCTCCCTCACAACCGTATTCAATATGTCCTTGCGACAAGGCATCGTCCCTTCAGATTGGAAGAAGGCTAACGTGACACCGATTTTTAAGAAAGGAGACAAAAAAGTACCAGGTAATTACAAGCCCATTAGTCTAACTTCGGTTGTAGGTAAGCTACTTGAGGGCATAATTAGGGCATAATTAGAGACAAAATTGTGAGTTACCATGAAAGCCACTCATTGATTGGGGACTCACAACATGGCTTCCGAAACAAAAGATCCTGCCTATCAAACCTATTAACCTTTTATAACGACCTCTTCAATGTTTATGACGTAACCAAATCACTGGACGTAGTCTATCTTGATTTCCAGAAAGCGTTTGATAAAGTCCCGCATCATAAATTACTTTACAAATTAAAGCAAATAGGTATTGACGGTCAAGTAAACCAATGGATCGCGAATTGGTTGAGCAACAGACAACAAAGAGTAGTGATTGACAGATTTAACTCAGAGTGGGCGCCTGTCACTAGTGGCGTCCCTCAGGGCTCGGTCCTTGGCACAGTGCTCTTCATTATATACATCAACGACGTGGATGTTGGACTCAATAACCGCATTAGTAAATTTGCAGACGACACAAAGATTGGTAACTCGGTTCTGACTGACGAAGACAGGCAAAGCCTCCAAGAGGATTTGCACAACATTTCAGCTTGGTCGGATAGATGGGAGATGCCCTTTAACGTAGACAAGTGCCAGGTCCTTCAAATTGGAACGAGGAATAAGAAGTTCGAATACGAAATGCGCGGCGTTAAACTCAAAAGCGTTCAATGCGTCAAGGACTTGGGGGCCAAAATCGCGTCAAACCTCAAATTCTCACAGCAATGCATCGATGCAGCAAATAAAGCGAACAGAATGTTGGGCTTCATTAAAAGAAACTTTGTATTCAAGAATAAAGATGTAATACTCCCGCTCTACAACAGTTTAGTCAGACCCCACTTGGAATACGCGGTACAGTTTTGGTCTCCCCACCATGCAAAGGATATTGCTAAATTAGAAGGTGTTCAGCGTCGGGCAACGAAAATGATCCCTTCCTTGCGTAACAAATCCTACGAAGAAAGGCTTTCTACCCTTAACATGTTCTCTCTTGAGAAACGTCGCCTCCGAGGAAAACTGATCGAATGTTTTAAAATACTTAATGGTTTCACGAATGTAGACAGATCAACATTGTTTATGATCGATGACACTTTGCGCACGAGGAACAATGGCGTAAAACTCAGATGTAGACAAGTAAATTCAGACTGCACCAAATTTTTCTTCACCAACGTTATAGTGCGAGAATGGAATAAGCTTCCACCGTCAGTGGTCCAGTGTAACACGATTGACTCCTTCAAAAATAAGCTCGACCGTCACTTCCTTCAACTTAATATCAACTAGAGTAGAAATGCAACGTTTTGGAGTCTTCTGATTAATGTAAAATCACTTAGGTTTAAGGACAGACCACCAAGTCTGGACCATGGGGTCTGTGTGGTCTGATTTTCTATGTAAATCTATGTAAATCTCTCTCTCTCTCTCTCTCTCTCTCTCTCTCTCTCTCTCTCTCTCTCTCTCTCTCTCTCTCTCTCTCTCTCTCTGTATTTCTTTATTACACTTCATTTCTCTTTTTCTTTATTTGTTTCTCTATCTTTCTCTTTCTTAAGTTGTTACTGATTGTAGAAAGGAAATAAGTGAGAGGCACAGGGAAAAATTATGGTAAAATAATGTTTCAGTAAGAATTGAAACAAACAAATTTGAGATTACTACTTTTTTTAGTAGTGTGAAATGAGGTCAAGGCGGAACAGTTGGGGAGAAGTGGGCAGGGGTGCGAACCTTCATTAGGCGGGAAGATGGGAGGGGAGAAGGAGGAGGAGGAGGGGAATAGATGGAGGGAGGGAAACATGGGAATGCAGGCAACAGAAAGCCTATTGGCTCATTACGAGGTCGCCCGCTTGGGTGATTTAATCTGCTCGACCGCCACTTGGGGCTTGATGAGCAGATGAAAGCACCTCGTTAATAAGTTTACTCCCGACGCAGTGAAATGACGGTCGATTCTATATTTGAGGGAGTTGATGGTATTCGCATTTACTACTTCTGAGGGAAGATTGTTCCAGTGGCGGATGACTCGGTTTGAAAAGAAACTCCTTCCAATGTCAGTGTTACATCGACTCGACTGAATGGGTAGACCGTTATTTCTAGTTCTTGAGTTGGTTTGCAGTTCAAAGAATTTGGAGTAATCGACGTTATTGAACTTTTTTTCAGATACTTGAAGACTTGAATCATATCCCCTCGCAGGCGTCTTTTCTCCAAGGTAAAGAGATTGAGTCGCTTGAGTCGTTCCTGGTACGGTTGAGCCCTGAAGATTGGAATCATCTTTGTGGCGCGTAGTTGAATCCTTTCCAGTAAAGCAATGTCCTGTCTGTAATTAGGAGACCAGAACTGTACTGCATACTCGAGGTGCGGTCTTATCATGGAATTATACAAGGATAGCATCACGTCTGGTGTTTTACACTCGAAGTTCCTCGCTATGAACCCGAGCATAGTGTTGGCTTTGTTGTATGCTTTTTACGGTGATTCGCGTGTTTCAGGTCACTGCTGATAGTGACTCCAAGATCCCTTTCCTCCTGCATCGCCTGCAGATGTTTCCCATTCATGATGTATGTGTGGTTACTATTTTGGGACCCAATGTGCATGCCTTTGCATTTGTCAACATAAAAAGACATTTGCCATTTTTCCGACCACTCGATAATGTGATTGAGGTCTTTCTGAATGATTTCGCAGTCGGTCTTTGTGAGGGCCTTTCCCCCACCTCTGTGTCATCAGCATGGGAGGAAACTGAAAGAAGGAAGGGAAGGAAAGAAATATAACTGAAGCAAAAAGTGTGTGTGTGTGTGTGTGTGTGTGTGTGACGAAGACGGAACATGAGAGAGAGAGAGAGAGAGAGAGAGAGAGAGAGAGAGAGAGAGAGAGAGAGAGAGAGAGAGAGAGAGAGTGTCACCTGTCCTCAGGGGCTGACCTCACACTCTCATCAGAAGAAATTTTGGGACCGTTAAGACGGGGACGAGGAGGGGCGGGGAAAGCAGGTACGAGGAGAGTGAGGTGGCTATGGACGATGAATTGGTAAAAAAACGTAAATATTAGAAAAACAGAGCCCAGTTCAGGCGTCCGAGTGACAACGCCCCGACTGTACCTTGCCTCTCTTCTTAAGAAGCTCTTTTATTATTCCTTTTCAAATCTTCTCTTTCATTTTATATCTCGCATTCGTCCTTTACTCTTTTTCTTTCAACGTTATTTTTTTTCACGTTAGTTCCGCGTTGACACGTATCACCTTCCTTGCTGCAATTTCCGCCTTTCGTCGTCTCCTCCTCCTCCTCCTCCTCCTCCTTTCGGTTTTCGTGTTTCACCGGCTGACACACGCTTTATCTCATTTTTCATCTCTATCTTCTCCCACTCTGCACATCTCTTCAGTCAGTCAGTCGCCTTTCAAGTCTTTTTTAAGCGACTTTCCTCTTTTCATGCCTCTTCAAATCTTGTCTTTCATTTGATTCCTCGTCTTTCGCTCTTTTTTTTCTTTTCAATGTCGTCTTTTTCATGTTAATCCCCGTTCACACTTTGCCGACTCTGGGCCACAACAACCCAGAGACTTCTGGATTGGACAAGTCGGCTCCCACGCTCCAAGAATTGGGGGGGATTTTGGGGGGCATCTTGGTGTCGGCTACCATGACTGCCGACTGTCTGGGATATTCGGCCAACTATAAATAAAGTTGCTATCATGTCCGCGACATGCTACCAACTAGTCTCAAGACAAGTCTCAACGGTCATTTTTTGAAATGGCGCCATGTCTACGACAACCACGAATCTGCCGACCGATTGGCCGACAGTGGTAGACACTCTTTACGACAGTCTTGCAGTTTGTCTGTCAACTGGTTGGCCGACTAGCTGGCCGACAGTTGCCAAGGAGTTGGCGGATGATCTTCGCGACTATTTTGGCGACAACCTTGCCGACTGTCGCCGAATTCTACCCAAAATTTTAAAAGGACATTTTGGCCGTAGACATCTTAATTAATAGAAATCTTCATGGGTCCTGGGGTGTATAGGCTGTGATGGGCCGAGACTCCCCTGTGTCTACTTCTGGCGTTGCCACCCCTTCCTTAAAATACGGAATCGCTTTGTAATCCAGAATTAAATGTAGCGTTCCGTTTTGAGTTAATACGGAACGCCATTTGTTCCGCATTTTGTTATTTGAATGGTCAAGCAGATGGTACTCAGTATCTTAATATTGTAGTGAGCGCATTTTTCGGTCAATCACAAAACCATTCCGTGAAATTTGTCAAGGTTCGTCCTAAAATGTGTAAAATACGCGACGTAACGTTCCTTCCCCCTCCCTCTTGCCTCCACCAGCAGCGTGCTGCGGCTGTCACCCATTGTATGCTCGAGAAATTTTAGGGTTGCCACCCGTTCCTTTAAATATGGATCCATTCCATATTGGAGAGTGGGATGTTGCGTTATACATTTTTCTGACCTCAGGGTGGCAACCCTACTGTAGTTGTGTCATTCAACACAAGAAAGAGGCAGCAGGAGCGCGTGCGTGCTGTGAGGCTCCCAAACGTGTGCCAGTGAAACGTAACCATGCCCAGGAGTTGTTGTTGTGCTTGTGATTGCAAAATGAAAATATAAATTTCTTGATGGCGGCAGTGTTAGCCAATATTTCTGAGCCGACGGTCGTCACCAACGTGCTTCATTAGGCAAATATTGTCGTCAGAACAGTCTCTCATTACTTTGAAGTAGTCGACACCGACGATTTCCGACAGGAAATGACAGAAATTTGAAAAATGGCCCCGACAGTCGTCACGACTGTCTCCAGACAAGCCAAGACTGTTGACGACAGTCTTGACGACTGTTCCCCACCTCCCTCAGACCTCAGCCGGAAGTGACGGTTGGTCCAGACTCTTGCCGATTCTTGTCATGAAAGTTTAACATGAAATACATTTTCGCGCTAAAGCCCCGTTCACATTGTGCCGAGTCTGGGCCATGACAACCCAGCGACTTTTGGATCTGACAAGACGACTCCCACACTTTGAGAACTGGGGGAGTTTTTTCGGGTGTCTTGGTGTCAGCCAGCATGATTCCCGACTGTCTGGGACATTTGGCCAACTAGTTGCCAGCATGTCGCAGACATGCTGACAACTAGTCTGAAGAGTCTCAACGATCATTTTCTGAAGTGGCGCCATGACTACGACAACTACGAATCTGCCGACCGATTGGGCGACAGTCGCAGACGGTCTTGACATTCTCGCAGATTGTGTGTCAACTGGTTGTTCGACCAGCTGGCCGACAGGTGCCAAGGAGTAGGCAGACGGTCTTCGTGACTGTCTTGGCGACAGCCTCGCCGACTGTCGCCGAATTTTACCCAAAATTTTAATAGGATATTTTGACCGTAGACATCTTAATAGCAGTCTTCATGGGTCCTGGGGTATATAAGCAATAATGAGCCGAGACTACGTTGTGTCTACTTCTAGGGTTGTCACCCGTTCCTTAAAATACGGAATCGTTCTGTATCCGAGTGAAATGTAGCGGTCCGTTTTGAACCAATTCAAAACGCCATTTGTTCCGTATTTGGTTGTCTGAATAGTCAAGCAGATAAAAAATTCAGTATCTAAAAATTGTAGTGAGCGCATTTTTCGGTTAATCACAAAACCAGTCCGTAAAAATGTTCTAATTTCGTCCTAAAATACGTGTAAGACACGCGACGTAACGTCCCTCCCCCCTCCCTCTTGCCTCCACCAGCAGCGTGCTGCGGCTGTCACTCATTGCATGCTCGAGAAATTTTAGGGTTGCCACCCGTTCCTCTAAATATGGATCCATTCCGTATTGGATCCAGAGTGAGTTGTTGCATTCCACATTTATCTGACCTCAGGGTGCAACCCTAGTTATGTCATTCAGCACTAGAGAGATCGAGGAAGCAGGAGTGCGTGCGTACTGTGCGGCTCCCAAGTTTGTGCCAGTGAAATGTAACCATGCCCAGAAGTTATTGTGCTTGTGATTGCAAAATGAAAATATTAATTTCTTGATGGCGGCAGTGTTAGCCAATATTTCTGAGCCGACAGTCGTCATGAACGTCCTTTATTAGGCGAAGACTGTCGTCACGACAGTCCCTCATCATTCTGAAGTACAGTAGTCGGCACAGACGACTGTGCCGACAGGAAACGGTAAAATATTTATAAATGCTCCCGATAGTCGTCACGACTGTCTCAAGACAAGCCAAGACTGTTGACGACTGTCTTGACGACTGCCCCCGACCTCCCTCAGACCTCAACCGGAAGTGACGGTTGATCTAGACTCTTGCTGACTCCTGTCGTGAAAGTTTAGCATGGAATTCTTTTTCGCGCTAACCCTCACGACCCCAGACTCCCCTCACGACGTCTGCGCAGCATTCGGCGACCGTTTCTAGACCTCTTTCAAGACTTGCCCGACCCTTTTTTCACATCAGTACCGAAGACCTAGTGTATCCAAGAGTCGTGGGTAGTCGTGGCCCAGAGTCGGCACAGAGTGAACGGGGTTTAACCCTCGCGACTGCACACTCCCCTCACGAAGTCCGCTTAGCATTCGGCGACCGTTTCTAGACCTCTTTTAAGACTTGCCCAACCCTTTCACATCAACACCCAAGATCTCGTGTACCCTAGAGTCGTGAGTAGTCGTGGCCCAGAGTCGGCACAGTGTGAACGGGGCTCAGAATCTTCATGTAAATCATTAAAAACAACTCCAAATGATATTACTTTATAATGTTTAGGAGAACTAATAAAACTATAGTGTTTTAGCATTAAATCAATTCCCTAAAAAGGTTATTTATCAATAAAATGTAAAAAATATACTTAAAATTGACCCTCGTTGTAAAATTGACAAGTCATAATAATGCCTCTCAATAAATAATGCTTCAAGAATTTGCTTTCAAACACGTTTTAAAATTTGCCTGAACATCCCCTACATGCTATTAGAGCATTGGTAGCAAGAAGCATTGCTTTTGAGTCATTGCTGATCACTTTTAGCTACCCTTCCCCCTAAATCATAAAAAAATCATAAAATATGACTTTCTCATATAGATTGAAGACTATGATCATAGTTGTCCAATATCCTATCTACAAATCACAATATAATTCATGATCATTCACTATAATTGTGCTAAACAATTAATTTTAAGCCTTAAAACTATGCCCCAAGGGTAACGATGGTCAGCTTATTATTTATTCACCTTAGTTTACAATGCATAAAGTAGTTATTGTTGCACACTAAGAAAAAAAAACAGCACATGTATGTGATTCCTTGGGCCAGTCTCTCTGCTCCAGATGAGGCATCTCCCACAGGAGACTGCCACAGAATTCACCAATACAGGGTGTGTGGTTAAGCTCTCAGATGGCTACTTCAATGGTGTTTGGCTGGATTATGCATTGGAAACAACACAGAACAAAGATATGAAAGAAGCTGGAGGGATCATTGGTCTTACAATGCGAAGCCAAGCATTAGTAGGGTGGTTTATAGCCCGACCTGTCACTACTGCAAAATTCAAGAAGGGTACAGGTACCAGCCTGCCTGATGACAACCAGCCCGCACAGACAAAGACGAAAGCATCTGACACTAGATGGAATTCTGATGTGAAGAAGATACGTGACATTCTTCAGGGGCCCTGTGTAGATCCCTTTGATATCTCCGAAGCATCCACAAAGTTGATCAACATAGCTACAGCAGCAGTTGCACCAGATGCCATAGAGAAAAGCCTCTGCAGTGCACTTGACAAGGGCACCACCATGGCTGATAACTTTGTCTCTAACCTGGCATCTGACAACCCAAAGAGCTTCTGTGCACCCATACCTCGGTCAAACATCAAGACCATGAAAGAGATGAAAAAGAAAGTCAAAATCAAGTCAAAGAATGTATTTATCAAGGGTGAAACCATGTATCTTCGCCTATTAGCGGTCAATGCCGTCAAGAAGGTCCCACTTCAAAGGGTGATGGCATTTGAAAATGACCCTGTGCCCATGAGCATCTTCAATCATGATGGTACAATGGTAACATGTAAAAAATCAGACACCATGCATAAGCTTGAAGAACTGATTCCGGGAGACAAAATCACCAGCCTGGACAAGCATGTTGATGATGTGATATATGATGACCATGCTGTCATCCAGTCGCTGCCTGCTCCCTCTACCACACTGCCCATCACTTTCAAAGATATGGCCAGTAGGTTCCTGTCCCATGTTACTCATTCAACACAGGATATCTCCACAAACACACACAGCATTTGATGTGTACAGGGAGAACAGTACAAAGTCTTAGACAAGAGAAAAGCGCACAGAGAAGTCATGCAAAACATAGAACAGTGCATATGGAAGGGAAAGTCCGACGTGGACTAAAATTGCATCTATGGTCATGAATAATTTATGTGTTGTATATATTAGTACCTTTGTTATCATATGAACATTTTAAGCTGATCAGATGATATGAAAAATTAAGAAAATTATTTTTCGTTATTTTTATGAAAACTTTCAATAAATTTTTCTCAGCCAATTTTTTTTTTTTTTTTAGTGATTTCCTTGTGACAAGCACATCTGATAATTCATTGTTACTCTAATAATTTGTCAATATGTTTTTTTGAAAACTATTTTATTAATCTCTAAAATGTTTTTTAATTGTTTTCGGATAATTTTCCCATATTTCGAGACTATGCCGATTAAAAAAAAAAAAAAACATCTTGTAGAATATTAGTACGCTATATGATCTTGTATGTCCTAAAGTTTCATGAAAGTCGTGCAGAAAATAAAAGCAAAAAATATTTTTATATTCATTTTGTACTAGTTTTGAAAAAAGCGCAATTTTTTTTACAGCTAAGGAGACAGTTCAAGGGCGTAAGAAAAATGTTAAAAAAAAGCCCGCTACTCACTGCCCTCGAACAGAGGTCAAAGGAGTGTCCAAAATGAGAGGTCAATTTCGGGAGGAGAGATGTCCTGATACCCTCCTCTTGAAAGGGTTCAAGTCGTAGGCAGGAGGAAATACAGATGAAGGAAGATTGTTCCAGAGTTTACCAGCGTGAGGGATGAAAGAGTGAAGATGCTGGTTGACACTTGCATAATGGGTTTGGACAGTATAGGGATGAGCATGAGTAGAAAGTCGTGTGCAGCGGGGCCGCGGGAGGAGGGGAGGCATGCAGTTAGCAAGTTCAGAAGAGCAGTCAGCATAAAAATATCGATAGAAGATAGAAAGGGAGGCAACATGGCGGCGGAATTTGAGAGGTAGAAGACTATCAGTATGAGGAGGAGAGCTGATGATACGAAGAGCCTTTGACTCCACTCTGTCAAGGAGAGCTATGTGAGTGGACCCCTCCAACACATGAGATGCATACTCAATAAGAAGGCGGACAAGGCCCCTGTAAATGGATAGCAACTGTGCGGGGGAGAAGAACCGGCGGAGACGGTACAGAACGCCCAGCCTCGAGGAAGCTCATTTAGTAAGAGATGAGATATGAGGTGTCCAGTTGAGATTTTGAGTTAAGGATAGACCGAGGATGTTTAGTGTTGAGGAAGGTGATAGCTGAGTGTTGTCAAAGAATAGGGGATAGTTGTTTGGAAGATTGTGTCTAGTGGATAGGTGGAGAAACTGTGTTTTTGAGGCGTTGAAAGACACCAGGTTCCTCTTGCCCCAATCGGAAATAATAGTAAGGTGTGAGGCTAAGCGTTCTGTTGCCTCCAGCCTTGAATCGTTAAGTTCCTGTAGGGTGGGTCTTCTATTAAAAGAAGTTGAGTAATGCAGAGTGGTGTCATCGCGTAGGATTGGATAGGACAGTTCGTTTTGGAAAGAAGATCATCATTGAACAACAGAAAGAGAGTGGGAAATAGGACAGAACCCTGTGGGACACCACTGTTAATAGGTTTAGGGGAAGAACAGTGACCGTCTACCACGGCAGAAATAGAACGGTCAGAAAGGAAACTGGAGATAAGGGTACAGAGAGAAGGATAGAAACCGTAGGAGGGTAGTTTGGTAGTTTTGTGCCAGACCCTATCAAAAGCTTTTGATATGTCCAGCGCAATAGCAAAGGTTTCACCGAAATGGCTAAGATAGGATGACCAAGAGTCAGTTAGGAAGGCAAGGAGATCACCAGTAGAACGCCCCTTGCGGAATCCATACTGGCGATCAGATAGAAGGTCAGAAGTGGAAAGGTGCTTTTGAATCTTCTAGTTAAGGATTGATTCAAAAGCTTTATATAGACAAAAAAGTAAAGCTATAAGACGGTAGATTGAGGAATTGGAACGGTCACCCTTCTTAGGCACAGGCTGTATGAAGGCATACTTCCAGCAGGAAGGAAAGGTAGATGTTGACAGGCAGAGGCGAAAGAGTTTGACCAGGCAGGGTGACAGCACGGAGGCACAGTTTTTAAGGACAATAGGAGGCACTCCATCAGGTCCATAAGCCTTCTGAGGATTGAGGCCAGAGAGGGCATAGAAAACATCATTTTGAAGAATCTTTATAACAGGCATAAGAGAGTCAGAGGGGGGATGAGTAGAAGGAATATGCCCAGAATCGTCCAGAGTGGAGTTTTTAGAAAAAAGTTTGAGAGAAGAGTTCAGCCTTAGAGATAGATGAGACGGCAGTGTTGCCGTCAGGACTGAGGAGTGGAGGGAAAGATGAAGAAGTGAAGTTGGAGGAGATGTTTTTGGCTAGATGCCAGAAGTCACGGGAAGAGTTAGAGAAAGCAAGGTTTTGGCATTTTCTATTAATGAAAGAGTTTTTGCTTAGTCTGAGAATAGATTTGGTACGATTCCGGGCAGAAATGTAAAGCTCATAATTAGCATTAGTTTGAAGGCTTTGGTACCTTTTGTGAGCTGCCTCTCTATCATTGACAGCACGAGAACAAGCGTGATTAAACCTAGGTTTTTTAGCGTGAGGAGTAGAGAAAGTACGTGGAATGTATGCCTCCATTCCAGAGACAATCACCTCTGTGATACGCTGAGCACACACAGAGGGGTCTCTATCCTGGAAGCAATACTCATTCCACGGGAAATCGGAAAAGTACATCCTCAGGTCGTCCCACCGAGCTGAAGCAAAATGCCAGAAGCATCGCCTCCGGTGGGTCCAGAGGGTGAACAGGAGCGATAGGACAGGATACAGAAATAAGATTGTGATCGGAGGAGCCCAACGGAGAGAACAGTTTGACAGAGTAAGCAGAAGGGTTTGAGGTAAGGAAGAGGTCTAGAATGTTGGGCCTGTCTCCAAGACGGTCGGGAATACGTGTAGGGTGCTGGACCAACAGCTCTAGATCGTTGAGGATAGCAAAGTTGTAGGCTTGTTCACCAGGCTGGGCAGTGAAAGAGGATGAAGGCCAAAGCTGGAGGTGAACATTGAAATCTCCTAGGATGGAGATTTCAGCGAAGGGAGAGTGGGTCAAGATGTCCTCCACTTTAGAGTTCAAATAATCAAAGAATTTTACATAGTTAGTAAAGTTAGGTGAGAGATAAACGGCACAGATGTATTTAGTAATAGAATGACAATGAAGTCTTAGCCAGATGGTGGAAAATTCTTACGAATCAAGGTTGTGGGCACGAGAGCAAGTGATGTCGTTGCGCACGTAGGCGCAACATCCAGCTTTGGATTAAAATTTAGGATAGAGATAGTAGGAGGGAACAGAGTAGAGATTGCTGTCAGTAGCCTCAGAAACCTGTGTTTCGGTGAGGAAGAGAAGGTGAGGTTTAGAGGAAGAGAGATGGTGTTCCACAGAATGAAAATTAGAACGAAGACCGCGAATGTTGCAGAAAATGAGAAAAAAAGAGGTTCGAGGAGTTATCAAGACACCTCTCGGGTCGGCAGCCAGAAGGGGAGTCCTCACTGAGGGCGGGGACTCCGAGGCATAATGTAGGTGTGCCATTTTGAAACTTGAATTTTTGGAAAAGGTGTATATGTTGTGTGAATGTAGTGTGGTGTGGATAGAGAGAGGATCTGTCTTTAGAGAGCATGCTGAACTACTCTCCGGTGTTGGTGAGACAATAGGGAAACGGTTCGTGAGGACATGGGAAGGGTCTTTGGAGGGTTTCAGCTCCCTTCTCACCTCTCATATATACCTCACCGGGAGTGACTTGCGTCCGTTCGGTAGGTGTCTTCCTACCTACTGCTAAAGTTCTTCGGCCCAGTGTAGGTACTATACTGTCAATGCTACTTTGATGTTAATTTTATGGGAACAGTAATCACATATCAGTGAGTGCAAAAAAGGATCAGGCACCTTGTCCCCTTTATAAAGGTATTAATCGCTCAAAGGTGAGGGTGTCAGGGCGCGCCACGCCCCTCATTGTTGCAAGGCACGATCAGTACTCTCCAGATGCGTAGCTATCGGTTGGAAGTCCTTTGTCTGTCTTCTTTTTCTTCTATTGTCTTCTTCGGTGTAACTCTTCTATTTTCTCTCATTTATAACCTTTTTCTATGTATTCATTTGTTCCAAACATTTTTGTGAGCATATCCATATTTTTTTTTTTTTTTTTTTTTTACGTGCCAGCCTAAAACGCCGGTAGGCTCTCTTGAGGGGCCAAATAGTATTCGTCCCCAGCCCGTCATGCTGCAGGCAAGTGCTTTATAGTGGCGCCATCTTTTCTTTGCTCATGCTCCCCCGGAGCTCTTTCTTGATTCACTTGGACGGTTTCCACTAGAGTCCGGGTTGATGGGTGGTCTTCAGGACAGCATGTGGGTAGTTTCAAGCCACACGGCTGTGACTGAAAAATCCCAGGTGGTAGCGACGGATTCGAACCCGCGTCGTCCATCACGCAATGAATGAGGGGCACGCACGCTAACCACTCAGCCACCGCCTACCCAAATTGCGTTCCAAAACTGTTACATGGGTTACAAACTTCACCCTGAAGATTGCTACATGTTTGATTTTTCAACATTTATTCCATACTTTGGCATGCCAGCTAATGCGCCGCAGTCAGCGTGCCACGCCCACACAGTAGCCATTTAAATCTCCTCGCTATTAAAATCTAAATTTATGTCTGACTGAAAAAAGATCTACCATTCGAAAGCCAAAGAATAGGATGTTGCTATAGACCATATAACTCAATTTCGTATATTTTGAATATTATTTTCATATTTTCCCTTAAATCAGACCGAGTACTAAGGTACCAGCTGAATACTGGAAATAGTTCTTGGCCATTGCTGAAAACAATGCACATCTGGCAGCACTCTACAATGATTATGTGAAGGAGAAGGAAAACTTGACCACAGCAAATCAGAGTCTATAAAATTATGTCAGTGGAGGTGAAGATGAGGATGGCATTATGATCACCCGCTCTGCAGTATTACCAGCCCTTGACATCTTTTCCAATCAAGAGGGCAGACACAAGACTCGTCCTCCATGCCTGCGCGGCGGCAAACACTGGAGCAAAGGTAATAGTAGTTTGCAGCTCTGACACAGATGTTCTGTTACTCCTGCTACACCACTGGCCAACAATCAACACATAAGTGTACTTCCTGACTGGCAAAGGAGAAGAGTACACTACAGTCACTAGGTCCTTTCCTGTCCACACATTGTACGACTGTCTCACCAAGCTTCAACACAGTTTACTTCTCCCACTTTACTGTATCACTGGTTGTGAGAGTCAGTGCCTTTTTTGACAAAGGCAAGAAGAAGGGCTTCAAACTCATGATGAAGGATGCAGCTCAGTTTGAACCTTGTGCCACACTAGGAGACAGCCTCACCCTTGATGAATCCCAGATCTCAACAGCTGCAAAATTTGTTTGCAGACTGTATGGGGACACCAAGTGTGGCTCACTAAATGAACTTCGCTGTCAAAAATCAGAGAAAGGAGTACCTGTAAGGAAAATGCCCCCAACTCGAGACAGTTTCATGTTGCATCTACAACGTGCCATGTACCGGCTCTACATCTGGAAACATGCCCACATTCCAATTCACAATATCCCCCCAGCTACAGAATATGGTTATGATAAGTCTGAAGACGGAACACTGACACCTAGAATGATGACACAGCAGGAAGCGGTACCAGAACTACTAAATCTTGTAGTTTGTGAGTTTTCAGAGGGCCATGCAGCATGAACTGTTCATGCTTCAACTTGAATCAACCATGCACAAGTGCATGTGCATGTGAAGCTGTTCTAGATGGAGATGACATGTGTTTGAATGCCCTGACAAAGGAAGCTTACAACAATCTTGACAGTGACACTGATGATTGATATTGATTATCCATATAAAGGACTTTGTATTTGTGTGGAATATAAATGTAAACAAGAGTCTGTGGTAATTTTACTTACAGATATAAAGCTTTCACCTAACTACAAATGTTAGAGTGCTATAATCAAGAGTTTTCATTGGTAGTTCATGTTGTTGATGCACCATGATATTAAGAATAATTATAATGAACACCTAAGTGATACAAACACTCATGCACGGGCAGCTGGACTTTAGTTTCAAAGCTGAGCGTTATGGCCCTTGGGTACTAGTTTCAAGCCTTCATATTAACTGTTTAGCACCATTTCCAATAATTAATAACATGGATTTGTGACTTCTATATGTATTACTGAAAAAAATACAATCATGTCCCTTATTTTCTTTGAGAAAATCAAAGGTGCTTTTTTTACGATTTAGGGGGAAGGGGAAGCATCAAGTGATCTGTAAGGATTCAGAAGCAATACATCTTACTGCCAATGATCTGGCAGCATGAAGGGATGTCTGGGCAGATTCTAAAACTTGTTTGAAACCAAACTCTTGAAGCATTATTTATTGAGATGCATTTGTGTGACTTGTCAATTTCAAAACGAGGGTCAATTTTGACCATAATTTTACATTTTATTAATAAATAACTTATTTAGGGAATTGATTTAATGCTAAAAAGATATAGTTTTATTTATTGGCCTCAACTTCATAAAGTAAAACCATTTTGGAGACATTTTAGCCATTTGCATAATAATTCAGAGCCATACATGAATTTTGCGTTTTGGGTGGGGTATGTTTACAAAACGTCGATTTTTCAACTCGCACCCGTTTCCTGCAACGTCATCATGGATTTTCTATTGCCAGACATACCAGTGAACGATTTTATGCATGAGGACAAATGTTGTACCTTGGGTTTGGGTTGTTGCTTAAATAGGGCGCTTTTTGGGAGACTGCTGCTAGACTATATCTCCTTCCTTTTCACTTTTTTCTCTCTTTCGTTCTTTTTTTTCTCTCCTTTCCTCCTCCAGCGCCTTGCCTTCCTTCAGGTGCTGCTTCCTCTCATCCTTTATTTTTTCATCTTCTTCCTTTCTGCACTTTTCTTCTTTTCTCTGTCCCCAAACTGGTAATCACGCACGGAACCTGTACTTCAAACTGGCCATTCTGTCTCCAAACTGGTAATCACGCACGGAACCTGTACGTCAAACTGGCCATTCTCTGTCTCCAAACTGGTAATCACGCACGGAACCTGTACTTCAAACTGGCCAACAATACTTCAGCGCTCAATTTGCAGTTTTCATTAGATGCAGTTAGAGCGCTTTCAGTGAAGGGCGAGTGTGAAGTCATTTCAGTCTGTAGTGTTCATCGAGTACTGATGGTCGTGTACAGAGAGGAGTCACAGTGTGGTCACATCATGCACTCTTTACACTGCAATTCAACCATCCACAGTATTGGAAACAATCTCTTGAGAGTAATAGTAGTGAGAGTATAGTAGAGGAGAGGAAGGAGCAAAGTGATCCCTTTCCGAGGAACGCCAAATCACGCCTCCCAGTGACCTCACTATGCGTGGAGGGACCCGTAATGACAGAGAGCTGACTGGCTAAGTAGGGCAGACTTTTGGAAGGGTATTGGGCGTTCACTGGTATTGAAGAAGCATGTGGGTATTTCCATGGGTAGTTTTATGAGCCTAGTGATAGTTTGGCAAGACTTCTGCACCACGCATGTACAAAAACACTGATGAGGAGAATCCGAGTAATCTCCCACGTGGCCTTAGTGGGAAATATGTTGTGAGAGCCGAAATCATCTGAGAATTTTTTTTTTTTTTTTTTTACAGCAAAGAGACAGTTCAAGGGCACACAAAAAGCAAACATTAATAAAAAAAAAAGCCCGCTACTCACTGCTCCTAAAAAGAATCCAAAGAGGTGGCCGAAAGATAGGTCAGTTTTGGGAGGAGAGGTGTCCTGATACCCTCCTCTTGAAAGAGTTTAAGTCGTAGGCAGGAGGAAATACAGATGAAGGAAGATTGTTCCAGAGTTTACCAGCGTGAGGGATGAAAGAGTGAAGATGCTGGTTAACTCTTGCATAAGGGGTTTGGACAGTATAGGGATGAGCATGAGTAGAAAGTCGAGTGCAGCGGGGCCGCGGGAGGGGGGGAGGCATGCAGTTAGCAAGTTCAGAAGAGCAGTCAGCGTGGAAATATCGATAGAAGATAGAAAGAGAGGCAACATTGCGGCGGAATTTAAGAGGTAGAAGACTATCAGTATGAGGAGGAGAGCTGAAGAGACGAAGAGCCTTAGCCTCCACTCTGTCCAGAAGAGCTGTGTGAGTGGAGCCCCCCCACACATGAGATGCATACTCCATACGAGGGCGGACAAGGCCCCTGTATATGGACAGCAACTGTGCAGGGGAGAAGAACTGGCGGAGACGGTACAGAACGCCCAGCCTCGAGGAAGCTGATTTAGTAAGAGATGAGATATGAAGTTTCCAGTTGAGATTTTGAGTTAAGGATAGACCGAGAATGTTTAGTGTTGAGGAAGGTGATACCTGGGTATTGTCAAAGAATAGGGGATAGTTGTTTGGAAGATTGTGTCGAGTGGATAGGTGGAGAAACTGTGTTTTTGAGGCGTTGAAGGACACCAGGTTCTTCTTGCCCCAATCGGAAATAATAGTAAGGTCTGAGGCTAAGCGTTCTGCGGTCTCCAGCCTTGAGTCGTTAAGTTCCTGAAGGGTGGGTCTTCTATTAAAAGAAGTTGAATAATGCAGAGTGGAATCATCGGCGTAGGAATGGATAGGACAGTTCGTTTTGGAAAGAAGATCATCAATGAACAACAGAAAAAGAGTGGGAGATAGGACAGAACCCTGTGGGACACCACTGTTAATAGATTTAGGAGAAGAACAGTGACCGTCTACCACGGCAGAAATAGAACGGTCAGAAAGGAAACTGGAGATAAAGGTACAGAGAGAAGGATAGAAACCGTAGGAGGGTAGTTTTGAAAGCAAAGATTTGTGCCAGACCCTATCAAAAGCTTTTGATATGTCCAGCGCAATAGCAAAAGTTTCACCGAAACGGCTAAGAGAGGATGACCAAGAGTCAGTTAAGAAGGCTAGGAGATCACCAGTAGAACGCCCCTTGCGGAACCCATACTGGCGATCAGATAGAAGGTCAGAAGTGGAAAGGTGCTTTTGAATCTTCCGGTTAAGGATTGATTCAAAAGCCTTAGATAGACAAGAAAGTAAAGCAATAGGACGGTAGTTTGAGGGATTGGAGCGGTCACCCTTCTTAGGTACAGGCTGTATGAAGGCATACTTCCAGCAAGAAGGAAAGGTAGATGTTGACAGGCAGAGGCGAAAGAGTTTGACCAGGCAGGGTGACAGCACGGAGGCACAGTTTTTAAGGACAATAGGAGGCACTCCATCAGGACCATAAGCCTTCTGAGGATTGAGGCCAGAGAGGGCATAGAAAACATCATTTTGAAGAATCTTTATAACAGGTATAAAAGAGTCAGAGGGGGGATGAGTAGGAGGAATATGCCCAGAATCGTCCAGAGTGGTGTTTTTTTAAAAAGTTTGAGAGAAGAGTTCAGCCTTAGAGATAGATGAGACGGCAGTGTTGCCGTCAGGACTGAGGAGTGGAGGGAAAGATGAAGAAGTGAAGTTGGAGGAGATGTATTTGGCTAGATGCCAGAAGTCACGGGAAGAGTTAGAGAAAGCAAGGTTTTGACATTTTCTATTAATGAAAGAATTTTTGGTTAGTCGGAGAATAGATTTGGCACGATTTCGGGCAGAAATGTAAAGTTCATAATTAGCATTAGTTTGAAGGCTCTGGTACCTTTTGTGAGCTACCTCTCTATCATTGACAGCACGAGAACAAGCGTGATTAAACCAAGGCTTTTTAGCGTGAGGAGTAGAGAAAGAACGAGGAATGTATGCCCATTCCAGAGACAATCACCTCTGTGATGCGCTGAGCACACACAGAGGGTCTCTATCCTGGAAGCAATAATCATTCCACGGGAATCGGAAAAGTACATCCTCAGGTCGTCCCACCGAGCTGAAGCAAATGCCAGAAGCATCGCCTCTTCGGTGGGTCCAGAGGGTGTACAGGAGCGATAGGACAGGATGCAGAAATAAGATTGTGATCGGAGGAGCCCAACGGAGAGAACAGTTTGACAGAATAAGCAGAAGGGTTTGAGGTAAGGAAGAGGTCTAGAATGTTGGGCCGATCTCCAAGACGGTCGGGAATACGTGTAGGGTGCTGGACCAACTGCTCTAGGTCGTTGAGGATAGCAAAGTTGTAGGCTTGTTCACCAGGATGGTCAGTGAAAGAGGATGAAAGCCAAAGCTGGTGGTGAACATTGAAATCTCCTAGGATGGAGATTTCAGCGAAGGGAGAGTGGGTCAAGATGTGCTCCACTTTAGAATTCAAATAGTCAAAGAATTTTACATAGTTGGTAGAGTTAGGTGAGAGATAAACAGCACAGATGTATTTAGTAATAGAATGACAGTGAAGTCTTAACCAGATGGTGGAAAATTCAGAAGAGTCAAGGTCGTGGGCACGAGAGCAAGTGATGTCGTTGCGCACGTAGGCGCAACATCCAGCTTTGGATTGAAATTTAGGATAGAGATAGTAGGAGGGAACAGAGTAGAGATTGCTGTCAGTAGCCTCAGAAACCTGTGTTTCGGTGAGGAAGAGAAGGTGAGGTTTAGAGGAGGAGAGATGATGTTCCACAGAATGAAAATTAGAGCGAAGACCGCGAATGTTGCAGAAATTGAGAAGAAAGAGGTTCGAGGAGTTATCAAGACACCTCTCGGGTCGGCAGCCAGAAGGGGAGTCCTCCCTGGGGGAATTTGTGGTCCCCCCCCTCCGAGGCTTGGTGTATGCGCGCCATTTTGAAATTTTGATTTTGGGAAAAGGTGTATATGTTGTGTGAATGTAGTGTGGTGTGGATAAAGAGAGGATCTGTCTTTAGAGAGCATGCTGAACTACTCTCCGGTGTTGGTGAGACAATAGGGAAACGGTTAGTGAGGACATGGGAAGGGTCTTTGGAGGGCTTCAGCTCCCTTCTCACCTCCCATATATACCTCACCGGGAGTGGCTTGCGCCCGTTCGGTAGGTGTCTTCCTACCTACTCCAGCCTCAGAGATATAAATGGAAGGGGATACTCTGTGTATCGTTCCCACTGGTCACCAAAAACAACTCCCTTGACGCATTGAACAGAAGAAGCGGAGAGGCGCGAAGAGGAGGAAAGATTTTGTGTACCACTCACTGACTGTTCTCCAGAAAAATGACTGTCTTTGCTATACGGAAGAAGAGTGAGCAGAGGCATGAAGGGGAGGAGATAGTGTGTGCACAGCTCCCACTCGTCACCAACAATAGCTCCCTTGATGCACTGAACAGAAGAAGCGGAGAGGCGCGAGGAGGAGGAAAGATTTTGTGCAACACTCACTGACTGTTCACCAGAAAAATAACTGTCTTTACTATACGGAAGAAGAGTGAGCAGAGGCATGAAGGGGAGGAGATAGTGTGTGCACAGCTCCCACTCGTCACCAACAATAGCCCCTTGACGCATTGAACAGAAGAAGCGAAGAGGCGTGAAGAGGAGGAGAGATTCTGTGTTGCGTTGCCTCTGTTACCAAAAATATCTGTCTTTACAGTATTGCAGATTAGAAGCGAAGAGAGGCAAGAAGAAGAGATAGTTAGTGTAGGTCCCACTCACTGCTTACCTAAAATAGCTTACTTTTGTTATGCTGAAGGAAATAAGAGAATGTAGGTGTGATGAAGAAATGATATATGGAGCAATTTCCTTCTAATTGCTCACAAAATAAAATACCTCACTTGAATGAATGAATGTAGTCTCCACTTTTATATCGCATGGGATGACGCCTCCTTCTCTCTCTCTCTCTCTCTCTCTCTCTCTCTCTCTCTCTCTCTCTCTCTCTCTCTCTCTCTCTCTCTCTCTCTCTCTCTCGACCTCCCCCTTTATATATTTCTTATTTTTTTCCTGCAATGCCACGACCTTTTCTCTTTCTCTTTCTTTTCTTGGTATATTTCCTTCGTGTTCCAGCGAGTGACACTTTTTTCAAGGTTTCTTCCCTTACATGATCACTTTCTTTCCGTCTTTTCTTTATCGACGGTTATTTTCGTCTCACATTCGTTTTTTTTTTCCTTTCTCTGTTTCCTTTTCCTTTGAACTTCATTTCTTTTTTTCTTTCTTCTACGATAATATGAAATTCCTCGTGTAATGAACCTTTACCATGATGTTGAGAATAAGAACAACAGTAACAGCAAAAACAACCACGACAAAAACAATAACAAGAGTAATAATAACAAGTACACGACTAGCAACCACGACCACCACGACCACGATTTTCACTAACAAACATACATACATGCAGACATACATACGTACACACACACACACATACACACAGACACACACGAACGCAGAAGAGAAAGACAAAGAGTTGGTTTACATATTCAGGGGTCAGGGCAAATCTCTCCCTCCGAAATTAGCGTGAAATTACTTTTTTTTAAGCGTCAAATGACTCAATTTAAACCTTCATCATGGCACGCGTATCTGTTTTCCCTCTCAACACATTTCGTCCTTTAACAAGATGAAGGTTTGGTATTAGCGAGGAGACAGACTGCTCTAATTACTTCCAAATGGTGGCGGTGACGCTAATTAAATTTGTATAATGGAGGTGGTGGCGGTGTGGCCATTATCTTTTTCACCCGGTTTTTCGAGCACTAATGGACGCGGCGGAGTCGGTTGGCCCCGGGGAAGAGGTTCCAGCCTGACTCGCTCCTCTGCTACATATATTAACTGCGGTAAAGATTCTTCGAACGCGGAATGGATGCAGCTGTGAAGAGGTCCTTGTGGCAATGAAACTCACTTCTTTGATTGGCGATGTTCCGGCTATTAACGAACAAGGAATGGATGCAACTGTGAAGAGGTTCTAGTAGCAATGAAACTCACTTTTTTTATTCACTATAATCCGGCTGTTAAGGAATATAGAACGGGGTGACACAAATGCCAAAAGGTTTTAGTTTATCAAAGACATTGCAATAACATGTTAGTGTAGCATTCCGAGATTTTTCACTGCGTTATTGTAGTTTATGTACTGTATATAACCATTGTGGGTTAATTAAAATGGTTTCCAGCTACCCCGAGTGCGGGCGAGGTCACATTTTCTTCATTTCCACATTTTTGGGCGGTGGTGTCAGGTACAGTGCCGCAGAAAAGGCCCATGGCACGGTGACCTTTTAGATCATCGGTATCGGCTCAAGTACAGTGCCGCAGAAAAGGCCCATGGCACGGTGACCTTTTAGATCATCGGTATCGGCTCAGGTACAGTGCCGCAGAAAAGGCCCATGGCACGGTGACCTTTTAGATCATCGGTATCGGCTCAGGTACAGTGACGCAGAAAGGCCCATGGCACGGTGACCTTTAGATCATCGGTATCGGCTCAGGTACAGTGACGCAGAAAAGGCCCATGGCACGGTGACCTTTTAGATCATCGGTATCGGCTCAGGTACAGTGCCGCAGAAAAGGCCCATGGCACGGTGACCTTTTAGATCATCGGTATCGGCTCAGGTACAGTGACGCAGAAAAGGCCCATGACACGGTGACCTTTTAGATCATCGGTATCGGCTCAGGTACAGTGACGCAGAAAAGGCCCATGGCACGGTGACCTTTTAGCTCATCGGTATCGGCTCAGGTACAGTGACGCAGAAAAGGCCCATGGCACGGTGACCTTTTAGATCATCGGTATCGGCTCAGGTACAGTGACGCAGAAAAGGCCCATGGCACGGTGACCTTTTAGATCATCGGTATCGGCTCAGGTACAGTGCCGCAGAAAAGGCCCATGGCACGGTGACCTTTTAGCTCATCGGTATCGGCTCATCAGTTAGTAGCTTCCTTGACCTCGACTCAGAAGGCACAGGTTTAGTCCTCAGCACTAACTGGTCTACATTTCGAGGTTCGAGGTCTAATACTACTCACTTTTGGGTATGCCTTGCCTAAAACTTTATGGTTACAACTGGGAAGTGGACTTAGTTCTAATGCAACATATATTTAATTCACTATGTTCCTGCAGTTAAGGAGTTTAAACCGGTATTACCGGAACTGGGAAGCGTTTCTAGTTCTGACCTAACTCACCTCTTTGTACACTACGTATATTACCACTAATAAGGAATCTAAAATGCTGTACCTGCAAAAGAATGCTTTTAAACACCTTGACAAACTTACTTTTCAATCCACTTTTACCTGAAGGTCATGCTGTTAGGTTTGATTGTTTGTTTAATTTTTCCAGTTTCGAATATCTTACCTTATTTACCTGTATGATTCCACTTGATAAATATTTGGCCAAGTTCAGCTAGGTTGGGCAAAGCGTGGGTGGGCCATCTGTGTTTTTCGTTGGGTTGGCTCAGGCTGGGTTAGGTTACGTTGGGATAAGTTTGATTGGATGCAGTGGATCGACATTACGTTCAGCTGGGTTTTTAACTTCGGTTCCCTTTCATCTACTTTGGCTCGGTTACGTTTTTTTTTAAGTGACGTGATTCGGCTTAGTTATATCTGAATAGATTTTATTACACTTGATTTGAGATTCTTTCTCAATATCTTTTATATATTTATTTATTTATTTATTTATTTATTTATTATTTGCTTCAATTTCTTACGCCGCATTCTCCCTTTTTCTGACTTTTTTTCCCAAAGACATACTGCGATAAGTTTTCCTTTGGCTTGGTTAGACTTAAATCGGTTTGGATACACTCGGTTTATTTAGGGTGAAAGAGCATTTTAAACCTGCCACATTAAGATTCTTACGTCGTTCTTTTCCCCTTTTTTCTAGTTTTCCCTCGAGATGTTCTGTAATTAGTTTTGGTTAGGCTTGGTTATACGTGGTTAGGTTTGGTCACACACGGCTTGGTTGGGGTGGGAAAGCATTTGAATCCTGCCACACTAATTTCTTACGGGATTTTCTTTTTTTTTTTTTTTTACTAATTCCTCGAGACGTTCTGTAATTATTTGTGATTAGGCTTGGTAAGGTTTCATTAGGTTTGATTGGGAGTGTAGTTTTTTTTTATTGTTCTATTTTAGTTTCTCACGTTATTTTCTTTCTTTTTCTTCGTACTTTCCCCTCAATACCTAAAACTCAATTTGGGGTCCGAGTGACTGTCTGGCCTTGAATCGCTAAGGCAGAAGGGAGCCACGGTGAAGAAGTTTCCAATCTTAAGGAGTTTCGCGGCTTTAGGGGTGACTCGACCAATGAAGAAAACTTGAACGACGCTAAAGAAATTGGTGCTTGATTGCTTGATTGCTGTATATAGCCATTGTTGTTGTTGTTGTTATTGTTGTTGTTGTTTTTGTTGTTGGTGGTGGTGGTGGTGATGGTGGTGTTTTAGGTGGTAAAAGAAATAATAAACGGGAAAAAACAGTTCTTTCAATGTTGTCGAATACTTAAAGGAGAGTCAATAAATAAGAAACAGAGAGTATCTATCCAAGTTTCTTCACTGCTCCTTGAAAGTCATCTTTTGTGTTAGCGTCGATGAATAATGAACACTGATCTCTATTATAACTGGATTGGTTGACTCCGTGTAAATCCTGAGGCCCGCAGCCGCCATCTTAAGAGTCCCTCGGGCCGAGGCATATATATAAAAAAATCGGCATCAGCTCTCGCTGACTGGCAGTAGCACGTGGTAAAACAATTCATTACGAAGTTATTAATTTATTGAGTTTTTCAATGCCCTACTACTAGCATTGTATTCATTTATGGAGAAAAAAACATTCGTTACCTGTCTCCATATTTCGCACAAAACAACACTTTTTCGCGTTATTTGACTTACATCCTCTATTAACGTGTATGATATGTGTTTTCTTGCAAAGTACTTTTCAGTAGATTGGGAAAGAGTAAATGTTAGTTATCGCAAAAATAAAACACGAAAATTAGTTTCGATTGATATATTTCTTTTGGTTACCCATTAAAATTGGTGGTTTTCTGTTTTATATCCTTATAAAAAACGAAGACAATAGTATTTGTCAGTCGCCCAAAGATTTCAATGTGGTTAACACTATGACTTTCACTCAACTCATTCTTTACTGCAGTTATCAAAATGGTGACTTGTGTGGCGTTTACCCAGCAAACACACTACGTAAATGTTACGTTTTGGTAACGTAAGGAAAGTTCGTAGTATATACGTAGTATGTATATACGTGTCATACGTCCCCTCCTAAAATACCTATGTCGTATTTAGGTGGTGTTTGGTTGCGTCACTACAATACGTTTCCTAAACGTAACTAAAACGTTACCAAGGAGACTATAGAACAGGAGAGGGGGCCTCTATGGGAGACCGTGGTGTTGTCGGTTGCAACAGATGGCGCAGGAGCAGCGTTGTTTACATCCAGGCGCCTCCCCCCCTCCAGACACCAACCCCCAGTACCAATCAGCAGTGTTGCTACATGGGATCAAGCAGCAAATGTTGCTACTTTTTTTCTTCGGTCTGGTTATTTCCAATTTTAAATAAAAAAAATATAGGGAGATAAATATTAAAATGAACAGTAGGAACTATATATATTGTTACGGCTGCCTGAGGTTCCCGCCAGAAGTGACGTCACCGAGCGGGAAGGCCTGTGATTGGGGAGCGCACGAGGGCCTTGGGGGACGCCGGCAGGCAGTGGGATCTGAACCTCGGTCGGGACCTGAGGCTCGTAGCGTGGCGGTGCACGGACCCCCTTGGAGAAAGTGCCTGGAATTGGCGGTGTTTGGGTTTGTGGACTTTAGTAGAGGGTTTCGACGGTCAACAAGTGGCCGGACCCCGGTGGAACAGTGTGGGAACTGTGACAAAGGAAATAAACCACGTTAAACCGGCGGATTGTGTTTCTCTGAGCCCGCCGGGGAGAAGGGGTTTGCTTTCTCCACAGTAAAGTGCACTGGTGGCCAGAGGCTGGATTTCACGCACGCTGTCGCTCTCGGAGAGAACACAGGGTAGCACACACGCGTGGGAGTCGCACTTCAGGGGACCAAGAACCCGGAAGTAACGTGAGTAGCCCATCCAGACGTTGGACGCCAGCCACAAGGAGCGGTGAGTCTCCTGGGGACGCTGACGGGGTTTTCGGGCGCCTGGATGAGGTTACAGGAAGGTTACAGTGGTGTCAGGAGTGGGATATTGTTGGTCTGTCTGAGGGTGCCGCTGGAGTTGCGTGTGGTGCTACGGGGAGTGTTGGGACAGTGTGAGAGCGACGGGCAGCGTGTGGGAGGGTTACGCCCTGTGTGCACGCGTCGCCATTGTCTTCCTCGGTCTTGCTGCGTGGACGCCGCGTGGGGGAGTCAGCTGACCGGAAAGGCGGGAAGAGGATCAGCTGTTGTTTACCTCCCAGCGGGCGGGCTTAGGACTGTTACGGACTGTGTGTGGTGTGTTCTAAGTCATGGCAGGGAAGGAAGTTACCCTGGAGGACCTGCTGGCCGCCCTCAGTGCCCAGGTTCTTACGTCGTTCTTTTCCCCTTTTTTCTAGTTTTACCTCGAGATGTTCTGTAATTAGTTTTGGTTAGGCTTGGTTATATTTGATTAGGTTTGGTCACACACGGCTTGGTTAGAGTGGGAAAGCATTTGAATCCTGCCACACTAATTTCTTACGGGATTTTCTTTTTTTTTTTAAACTAATTCCTCGAGACGTTCTGTAATTATTTGTGATTAGCATTGGTAAGGTTTCATTAGGTTTGATTAGGAGTGTATTTTTTTTTATTGTTCTATTTTAGTTTCTCCCGTTATTTTCTTTCTTTTTCTTCGTCCTTTCCCCTCAATACCTAGAACTCAATTTGGGGTTCGAGTGACTGTCTGGCCTTGAATCACTAAGGCAGAAGGGAACCACGGCGAAGAATTTTCCAATCTTAGGGAGTCTCGCGGCTTTAGGGGTGACTCGACCAATGAAGAAAACTTGAACGACGCTAAAGAAATTGGTGCTTGATTGCTTGATTGCTGTATATAGCCATTGTTGTTGTTGTTGTTGGTGGTGGTGGTGGTGTTTTAGGTGGTAAAAGAAATAATAAACGGGAAAAAACAGTTCTTTCAATGCTGTCGAATACTTAAAGAAGAGTCAATAAATAAGAAACAGAGAATATCTATCCAAGTTTCTTCACTTTTCCTTGAAAGTCATCTTTTGTGTTAGCGTCGATGAATAATGAACAGTGATCTCTATTATAACTGTATTGGTTAACTCCGTGTAAATCCTGAGGCCCGCAGCCATCTTAAAGAGTCCCTCGGTCCGAGGCATATATATAAAAAAATCGGAATCAACTCTCGCTGACTGGCAGTAGCACGTGGTAAAACAATTCATTACGAAGTTATTAGTTTATTGAGTTTTTCAATGCCCTACTACTAGCATTGTATTCATTTATGGAGAAAAAAACATTCGTTACCTGTCTCCATATTTCGCACAAAACAACACTTTTTCGCGTTATTTGACTTACATCCTCTATTAACGTGTATGATATGTGTTTTCTTGCAAGTACTTTTCAGTAGATTGGGAAAGAGTAAATGTTAGTTATCGCAAAAATAAAACACGAAAATTGGTTTCGATTGATATATTTCTTTTGGTTACCCATTAAAATTGGTGGTTTTCTGTTTTATATCCTTATAAAAAACGAAGACAATAGTATTTGTCAGTCGCCCAAAGATTTCAATGTGGTTAACACTATGACTTTCACTCAACTCATT
Source organism: Eriocheir sinensis (assembly GCF_024679095.1). Lineage (NCBI taxonomy): Eukaryota > Metazoa > Arthropoda > Malacostraca > Decapoda > Varunidae > Eriocheir > Eriocheir sinensis. The sequence goes on from NW_026110744.1 coordinate 64,035, forward strand.
CTTTACTGCAGTTATCAAAATGGTGACTTGTGTGGCGTTTACCCAGCAAACACACTATGTAAATGTTACGTTTTGGTAACGTAAGGAAAGTTCGTAGTATATACGTAGTATGTATATACGTGTCATACGTCCCCTCCTAAAATACCTATGTCGTATTTAGGTGGTGTTTGGTTGCGTCACTACAATACGTTTCCTAAACGTAACTAAAACGTTACCAAGGAGACTATAGAACAGGAGAGGGGGCCTCTATGGGAGACCGTGGTGTTGTCGGTTGCAACAGATGGCGCAGGAGCAGCGTTGTTTACATCCAGGCGCCTCCCCCCCTCCAGACACCAACCCCCAGTACCAATCAGCAGTGTTGCTACATGGGATCAAGCAGCAAATGTTGCTACTTTTTTTCTTCGGTCTGGTCCCATTTTAAATAAAAAAAAATATAGGGAGATAAATATTAAAATGAACAGTAGGAACTATATATATATATATATATATATATATATATATATATATATATATATATATATATATATATATATATATATATATATATTTATTTATATATATATATATATATTTATATATATATTTACCAGGTAGATATAGCCTGACTGCATGTCATGAGTAATGCTATTATTGTACCGCAATTATATTACTTTCTCTGCATGTGTGGGAGGCTACCAGTGGTTAGATGTGTCTTATGTGTTTAACCTTTCTGTATACATACTGGAATGAACCAAGGTTGTAGCCCTACTGCCGTTCTTTAAAAACAAGGTGATCATGTTTTTCTTTCCAACTCATTGTTTTAGCATGCACGCTGACTTCCATCAGTAATGATTTACATTGAATCATTGGTTTGTAGGGGAAAAGAGTGGGTGGATATAATTATCTCGGTCTAACTTATACTGGTTATTATACTGCTATTCGCAGCAATATCTTTCTCTGCTCCGATTGCAACGCTGCCTCGTTCAGATCTCATAACACCGACGCGGCCGCCACGTTTACCAGCCGGAGCTTCAAATCATGTCCCTTTGTGGTGATGAAGAGGACACAGCCTGGTGTGAAGCTACATTTATTCCGGGAAGATGGCAGACGAGGGTAAGTGATATATATAAATAATGATAATGTGGAAATTCTAATCATTTTCACTCTGACTGCTGTTCTGAACTTGCTAACTGCATGCCTCCCCTCTTCCCGCGGCCCCGCTGGCCGCTGCACTTTATTTAAACACATGAACATGGGGAGACTGCAAGAGGCTGAATGGCCTACACACGGCAGCTCCAGATTCCCCCCACTACCACCTGTCATCCTCGTCCACGTAGCTATCCAGTCTACTCTTAAAACAAGCTATCATCCCTGCACTCACTATGTCATTGGTGAGTCTATTCCATTCCCCCACCACCCTATTACTAAACCAATGCCTGCCGATTTCCGTCCTAAATCTATACTTTTCTAATTTAAGTCAATTACTGCATGTTCTATCCTGCTCTAGCTCATCCCTATACTGTCCAAACATCTTGTGTAAAAGTCAACCAGCCTCTTCACTCTTTCATCCCTTACACTGATAAACTCTGGAACAACCTTCCTTCGTCTGCATTTCCTCCTGCCTATAACTTGACCTTCAAGAAGAGTGTATCAAGACTCTACTTTTGTCTGTTTGGGAGTGGTGAGTAGCAGGGCATTTTTTTCTAGTACGCTTTGTTGCCCTTGAACGGTTCCTTTGTTTAAAGAAAATAATAATTAAATAAATAGAAGCCGCCAATGCTTCCAACACATTTTGGTTCCATATCTACAAGTGGATGGTGACTGTAAGTATCTCAGCAACCTGCATGCATCTATGCCATTCCTATCACGGTGCATGGAGCAAGCTTCACAGAACACACAGACAGAGACAGTTCAATTATGGTTATATTTCAGACTCAGTTTGTTGCTCAGTCTATTAGGTGCAGTGCTGTTAATATTGTTAGTGGTAGTATTAGTACAGTTAATGTATTTATTTTCATTAATTTATCAATATATATTTATTATATTATTAGTGTTTGAAAATTCTAATTCTAGTATTAAGATAAACAAAAATATCAGAAATATATTTATACTCATTAATTATTATTGCTTTTCTTATTATTAATTCCTTCAATGTCCTGGCACTTTGACATCTAGTGCTTTTCCGTCCAGCAGCCAAAATTGTGGTCTCTCTGAATGTGTATGTCCTAAGTCTTCATTGGTGTAACTAGCTATATAACATCAAAATCTGCATCTCTCTCCCTTCTCACCCAGTTGTCCCCATACATCCTTTCAGTATCCAAAAAAATTCAATTTACCTCTTGTAATCACTTAACTAATACAGTCAGCGAGTTTACAACTTCACATCATACTTCGTAACTCTTCCTTCAAGATCATAACATCACCTGGCCTCTTAATTCCCTGGTGCACCAACAAACCCACTTGGCAATCCTCACCTCTATATTTTACCGTGTGGACATACTCTTTCCTTCCATGTTCCACTGTCGTATGTTATTCCACATCTAATACAACCACATCCCAACAGATCCGAACGCGTTCGGTATCATCCAAGAGAATGTGGCAGCTGAAGAGGAGAGTCCAAGAAAGAGGCCAAGGGTGAAGCTGAATGAAGGCATTTAGCCACCCCCTGTGGTACGTGGCTGAGCTGCAGGAGTGTGCTCCGCATTGCACTGCACCAGCTCCATGTACTGATTTCGGTATGAATACTTCATCTAGTGTTTGTTAATTGTTGTGTTATTAATCTAATTATGACTTCACAAAATAGACTGTGCAAGTCACTTAATACATGCCCTGCACAACATCACTTTTAAGTTGTAGAATTCCTTCATATGGCTGCTGGTTTGTGTATCCTGAAATGATTTTATATTGATTGTCTTAACATTTTTTTTTTGTCCATGATCACTGAACCATGTTACGGTATGTCTTTGGGTGCAGATCCAGGGAATATTTTTCTTTTTTTTGGGGGGGACGTTAGACTTTTTGCGGGTGGAAGGAGCATTAGCCATTCTCGACAGTCCTGGTCTTGAAAAACTGGTGGACTGACCTAAATCAATGTGGTATAACGGCCTGGACTTTGTGCCAAAGCATTCCTGGGCGGCCAGTGTTCCTCTTCGGATCCGAATGCCTGATCCCTCTGAGAAAAAGCATTGTTTTAGCCGCAGCGCGCTTTTGAGCTAGTTTTCCTGTATCACTCAGGATCATGGGAAGGCTTGGGCCCCCTGGGCCACCCCTTGGATCCACCAATGTAGCTATGTCTTATAATATATCTAACCTTTACAGTCTGATGGTGCATCCTTCTAGGTTGTCAAGTTTTAGTAGCTACTCATGAGAAGTATTCCATAATGATCATTGATTTCCAGATGCTTTGCACTAAAAAAAGTGTCATTAAACCTGCCGCAAATAATAATCAGCTGTAGTCAACCCTTGCTTTAAAGAACCAATATGGAGGAAGGGGGTGATGTTATATCCAAAAATCTTTTACATCTGAAGTATCCAACCTTTTTGTGTATAATAAACCTTGTTTGTTACATGTTCACAATTTCCATACATGACTCTTTTTTCCTTGTATTTGATGATTAATCCTGACATGTATTTCCATTATCAGTAGGTAATATATAGTAACAAGACAATGATACACATTATAACAATGTATATATTATAGCCCAATGAGTGCACGAGATCATTTACCTCATCAGTGACGCCAAGTCTGGGAGTCCTTCCCTAAATTCTTTGCCTGAATTTGTGACACCAAGTATAATAACTAATTTTAGTGACCATTTGCATCCATTTTTCACTTTGATTAAGAAATTGCCTCTCAACAGGGTGTGAACTTGATGGGATTGGAGAAAACTCGACTCGGCCATCAAGCTCACCACAATATAGTATGGAACCTCTTGTTCTCAGTGATAATTTATCCTCTTTAGTTACTATTCCGGGTATGCGGGTGAAATGTTTTCACCTCGGGGAACTAGACGTCCCTGCCTTGCATAGTCTCAGGTCACCCTTGGACAAGGTGTAATACCCGATCTGTCTCCCGTGCTAGGGTCACGGTGAAGCCTCTGGGCAGCAGCAGTGGTGGATTGGACTTCAGGCAGAGGATCTCTTTATGAGACAATGGCTGGAGTTCCAGGGTCCTAGTCAGGTGGACCGTGCCTAATTATTTAGGCCTGCGGTGTAGAGGAGTGTGGAGACCTCTACACTAAAAAAGTCTCCCTGGGAACCAGTTGTCGGTGTGAGCTCCCCGTCCCTCCTCTCTATCGAAGGTACTCCCATCCCTAGTCTGCATAACAGCTGATTCTTGTTTTCTCCTGAAAGAGATGTCTTCCGTGGGCCATTTGAGGTTGTACCTCCAGGCTTCTAGGTGAAGTTTCTGAGGGTTATTCTTATACTCAAGGAATATTTCAGCTTTTTGGTCTCTCAGGAAGGGCTTCTGATACTCTCTAGAGTTGGTGGAGAACACCTGGTGACAGGTGCCACTGGCGAGGCCTCGAAAGGCTCGCAGAGTTGGGTTAGACGTTTCGGAAAGTGGGAACGAATTGCTGGTTCCTCTCCTCCTTGCCAGCTCTGCTCTGAGTGACTACGCCGGCCCCGTTCTATGGGACAAAACTTCGAGGACAATAGCTGAAAAGCGCCGGGTTGTGAAAGTCTCTCTCGTGACCGAGGCTCAGGACAAGCAATTGATCTTTGAGGCGTTTTCAAGACCCTGTGGGAGCGAACTCCCAGTGTTGAAGGCATCTAACAACAGTATCTAATTTCCATGCACAATTTTTATACAATTCAATTTATGGTCACAATTTAAGTTATTTCGAAAGCGCTTTTAATATTTGCCCAAACTGTTAACTCGCTTAAATTTCTAACAATGCCTTCGAACCTTAAGTGTGACGTCTGTCCCGGACGATTTGCAGCTCAGTTCTTCCAGCTGAGTAAAACTTGCCGCCTCTGCGTTCAAAGATTACATCTTCAGAAGGCTGTGACTGAATGGAAAGTCAAGCATAATGATCTTGAAAAGAAATTCGTAGCCCTTCAGGAATTTGTTTTAAGTAATGTGGCAGTGACTCCACCATCGATGGTGGAGAGGCCCTCCACCGAGACTGTGCCCTCTCCAGACGACCCTCCTGCTTCACGGGAGGACGTGTTACCTGCCTCACAGGTTGACTCCCAGCCTACCTCACAGGCTAACCCCCAGCCTGCCTCACAGGCCAACCCCCAGCCTGCCTCACAGGCAAACCCCCACCAGCCGCACCGGCTCAACCCCAGCCTGCCTCACAGGCTAACCCCCAGCCTGCCTCACAGGACAACCGCCAGCCTGCCTGCCTCACAGGCTAACCCCCAGCCTGCTTCACAGGCTAACTCCCAGCCTGCCTCACAGGACAACTTCCAGCCTGCCCCACTTAACGCTTCTCTTCCTGCTTCACAGGATGTCGGGTTCCAACCTGTAAGGAATGGAGCCAAACCGAAGCAGGCAACCAAGGATTTACAGACCCCCACTACCTTCAATAGGCTCCAGGTGTTGGCAGACACCATGGAGGATGAGTTCGAGAATCGCCTAGTTGGGGACTCCATGGTGCGTGGCCAGCTGGTTGAGTTCTGTGGTCGTTCATCAAACGGCCGCAGAAAACGTTATTGCTATCCAGGTGCCAGACTGGATGACATCACCGCAGCGTGCGATGATGTCACGAGAAATGCCGACCGAAACACCCTCTTTGTCATTCACGCGGGGACGAATGACGTAAAGACAACCCTTTCTGAGGAACTGCGTGAGAAATACCGCCGCATGATCAAGCAGTATAAACGTAAAACGGATGCCAGTAACATCATAATCTCAGGAATCCTCCCGAAGGTCGGTGCCGAATCTACCTTTTACAGTAAGGCCTTCAGCACAAACAACAGACTTCAGTCCCTTTGCTCACAAGAAAACGTCCAGTTCGCTAATTTGTGGAACAATTTTTGCTACGCTTCAGACTTGTTTCTTCCTGATGGCATCCACTTAAACCTTGTTGGAGCAGCACGTTTCGGGAGGCTGCTCTGTGACCAAGTGGCTCTTCGAAAGCCAAAAAACGCGGAGGCGAGAACACCAACAGCTCCACCGCGAGGGAGCACTCAACCCGCAAAACCCCCGATTCGAATCACATTAAAGCTTGCTATGTAAACGCTCGTAGCCTACGTAACAAATTTGAAGACTTAGAAGTCCTCGCAGCTACAAATCATTATCACATCATCGGAGTCGCAGAATCTTGGATAGACACTTCAAATAGAGATTTCATTGCAGAATATTGATTACCGGGTTATACCATCTTTAGCCATGAAAGAGAGAACAGACAGGGTGGAGGCGTTATCTTTTATATCCACAACTATCTCCATTCAGTATCCTTGAAAACAGATATTATAACCAATGTAGACACGGTCTTCATTGAGATTAAAAATAAATCTCATAAAATAGTAACTGGACTTATCTACAGACCGCCAAGGCAGACTCTTGATGTCGACCACGCATTAAGTGAATTATTATTAGAAACAAGTAGCAGTTGCGAGGCAGTAATTGTTGGGGACTTTAACTTGCCAGTGAAAAGATGGGGTGAACCGTTGAACTGTCATACAGGGCTCGACCTGTACACAAATTTACTAGAAAGTGATTTGCATCAACACGTTCAAGAACCGACTCGGGAAAATAATATACTTGACCTTATCTTTTCAATGGAAGCTGATCTAGTTAACGAAGTAAATGTTGGTCCAATTTTTTTTTTCTAGCGATCACCGAACAATCACATTCAGCACCAATATGAAAGAAAGTAAAGTAACTCCTAGTAAAGAAAAGGTGCCTGATTATCAGAGAGCGAATTTCGAAAGACTCCGATCAATTGTAAATAATTCTGACTGGACTGATATCTCGGCGGAAACAGATATTGATAAATCTTGGGGGGACTTCACCACAATATTGAACAATGCCATAAGCATATGCGTACCCTATCGTAACAGACGTTCAGCTTTAAGAAGAAACCCAAATGGTGGAATAACGAAATTCAAAATAGCCTATCTCTTAAAAAATGCGTATACATTAGATACATATCAACTCAGAGTGAGGCTGACAAACTAGAGTTGGACAGAATTCACCGCGAAACCAAGAAATTAATAAAACGAATCAAGAAAAATCTTGAAGAATATATAGCGGAAACAAGTAAATCTAATTCTAAAGAATTTTTTTGCTATGTAAATAATAAAAGTCACTCACTTGTGGTATCGGACCGCTTGCTAATGAAAATGATAACCACACGAACGATGAAAATGAGATGGCTACAATCCTAAATAACTTTTTCGCATCCGTATTTCCCGACGAAGACTGTTTATCACCTCAACCACCGGAGGTTAGAAGGACCGAAAAGATGTTAAGTGGCGTGCTCATCGTAGAAAGTGACATTTTACGCACAATTCAAAAGATTAGAGCAAGCAAAGCTCCTGGTCCAGACAAAATTACCCCTAGGGTCTTAAAAGAAATCAAACATCAAATTTGTAAACCGCTCTCCATCATATTCAATAAATCTTTAACAGCTGGAAAAGTTCCGTCGGATTGGAAACTTGCAAATGTCACACCAATTTTCAAAAAGGGGGACAAGTCTCATCCAGGAAACTATCGACCAATTAGCCTGACATCGATTGGTTGACTAACTTACTTGATTTTTTTCAATATATTTTGAGGTGTTTGATGAACGCAGATCAGTAGATATCATATATCTGGATTTTCAAAAGGCATTTGATAAGGTCCCCCACCAACGATTGCTCTGCAAACTATTGGCGCACGGTATCTCGGGTAACATTCACAATTGGCTGGCGGACTGGCTGTCTGAGCGGAAACAGAGAGTAGTTCTAAACGGTGTTACATCTAACTGGCTCGATGTCAGAAGCGGCGTACCTCAAGGATCAGTGCTTGGCCCCATGCTCTTCTTAATTTATGTTAATGATATCGATGATGGGCTCACTTGCAAAGTATCAAAATTTGCTGATAACACAAACATTGCTAGTAAAGTAACTGCGACACTCGACGAAGAAGCTTTACAATCAGATCTAGATCGACTTGCACGTTGGGCCAATCAATGGCAAATGAAATTTAACGTTGACAAATGTAAAGTGTTGCACATCGGAAAAAATAGCAATCGCGTTCGGTACGTAATAAATGGCCAACAACTTTCCGTAGTAAGTAAAGAAAAGGATTTTGGAATCACTATATAAAGCGATTTAAAGCCCGGTCAGCATTGTTCAGAGGTATTAAAACTGCAAACAAATTGGTTGGCTTCATCGGACTAGTCTTTAATAATAAATCGGAAAAAGTAATATAAAAACTGTATAATTCGTTGGTTCGACCCCGTCTAGAGTGCTGTGTACTGTAATGTGTATATTATAATGTACATGTGTATGTATGACTGTACGTGTGGCGACACCCGGTCGGTGTCGCACAACAGGATGTCTAACAACACGTCGTGCTTTTGGCCGTGGGAAGCTGTGATGAACTGACACTAGGATCAGCAAATGATGACTTTCATCAGCCGTCATCAACCGGAACCCACCCTTCCGGACGAACTACAAGCAAATAAAACGGGCGAACAACGCGGAGAAGAGAGAGAAGACGGGTGACGGGCAGGCGAGCGGTGCTCTGCCGCCCCGCGCCCTGCAGCGGTGTGGCTGTCTCTGATTTCGTGCGTCTCGCTCACGTAAACTGTAAACCTTGTATACAACTGTTAATATAGTTAAAATACATTTGGTATTTGTATTAACCTGAGAGAGAGAACTAAAGAGAACTAAAGTGAGCTAAAGTGAACTTATAACGGCTACCGCTCGGCCACACATCACTTAACTAAAAGGCTATTGTGTTGTCTCAACCACTTCAATCAACTGGAGAACGCAGGCAACTTTACACCGGACCTGACGTGAGATAACAGTTCGCGCCTTAAAATTATTAAATATTAACACATAACACAAACACTTAAAGTTGGTAACAAGAAAGGATAACAGTACAGTTTTGGTCTCCCTATTACAGAAAAGACATAGAAAAGTTAGAACGGGTTCAACGAAGAGTAACAAAGATGATTCCTAGGTTGAGAAATTTATCATATGAACAAAGGCTTAAAGAAGTACATTTATTCAGTCTATCAAAACGAAGAATGCGAGGCGATCTAATAGTGTTTAAAATGTTTAAAGGATTCAGTGATATTAATGCGGAAGATTACTTTAAAATTGATCGATCAAATAGAACAAAAAGAAATCACAATTTGAAGATAAGTGGTAAAAGATTCTCGTCGTACGAAGCTAAAAACTTATTCTTCAATCGAGTTGTTAATGTTTGGAACTCTCTACCCTGTGATGTCGTTGATAGTACAACAGTTACGGCCTTCAAGAATAGATTAGACAAGTATTTTGAATCCAACCAGCAACTAAGATATTACTCATTGTCGTAATAACGTTAAGTTCTTTCGAATACTGGTGTCCTTCTCCGCTTTTATCGCCCGGTTAGTGGTAGCAGTAATGGTAGTTCTTTCCTCTTTCCTACACAAATTCCATGCAGTTTTTCCATGCTGCATGGTTCTTTTTTCTTTCCTGCCAGCTTAGGCTGGAGGGATGGGGTGGTGGGGAGGAGCCTTCGCCTTTGCTGTCCTTCATCTTCCACCTTTGATTAGATAGTTAGTGTAGCTTGTCACAAACAGCCTCGTAAGGACCAGCAAGTCTGCTGTTGTTTGTTCTTTCTTTGTGTTTCTTTGTATTCCGTGTTGCTTTAATCACAACTAATGTGTTGGAAACATTACAGCTTAATAACATTCCTCACATCTCTGCATACAAATTGAGTTCAATATTTAACTGTTACACCAGTAGGCTACATATCTTTAAAAAAAAAAGGCATGTAAAAAGGTTGACATTTTGAATGACATATTTAAACTCTTTATTACGTTTCTATGGGTGTAGTACCGTTATGATTAGTCGAGTGATCGGCATATGGGTCTTATGTTCTTGATAGCATAGGTTCAAATTTTGCCATTTTGCCATTTGGCAATTGATAGTAACAGTAGTGTCCACAGATACCTGCCTCTTTCTTGTTTATCCTGTTCCACTTTAAACCATGACTGGCCAATCTTTGAAGAGGAAGCATAACCTTGAAGTGCCACTAACAAACCTTTGTCCATTCTTCTGATGTGATCCTTTTTTTTTTTCCCCCACCGCCTATAGCGCCGGTAGGCTTTCTTCAGGGCCTGGCGGTCGGCCCAGGCCCGTCATGGTGCAGGCAATTTTTTTATAGTGGCGCCATTTATTATTGGCTAATGCTGCCCCGGAGCTCATTCTTGATTCACTTGGATGGTTTAGCAGGGCTTAGGTATGACTAACATCTGAGAAACAGGGAATTTTAGATTTTTTGTGTGGCAACACATTGACAAATGTTTTAGTATGGACTGAACGTCAAAGATATATATGGAAAATTGGTGCTTGTAGATCTTGACATTATATCTGTCAAGAGTCTCCAATTGTATCCTCTCCCCCATCTCCTGAAAATATTACTCTTGTCAGGCAATCTAAGTGAAGCCTTCCATCGAAGCTGGCGTGCAGACATAATGTCAATGCTTAGATTCACTGTCCTTATAGCATTGAAAATAATGCAATTACTTGCACATATTTTATTATTTAGAATTGTGATTAATTGTGATTAAATATTTTGCATGTATTTTCAGACATGAAAAGTGAAAATTGCTGCACACAACAGTCTGTCGTTTGCGCCGGGAGGCAAGGCAGCTCAAAGCCCAGGCTGTTACAACTCCTGGGCATTTTGCCCAGAGCCAACAATTTTCAGATCCAATAGGGGTGGACTTTTCTAAGGTCAGGTTCAACATGCTGCAAGATGCCAAGATCTAAGCCTAGTAGGAGATATGGGTTACAAGAGGTTTGCTCTGGCCGTATACTATCAAAGTCCAAATACTAATAGATTTCTAAGCACAGTATTTCACTTGACTTCAGTTTCAACACTTCACTCATGACTCAGGGTGTTTCAGTAAATGTTGGCTGGAGCAAACAGACTCTGACAGCCCTGCAGCAAAGAGCACAGGCTTTGTCAAAGAAGAGAAACTTTGTGGGATTTTCCATTATTTAGTATTACTCTTGTTACGCCAAGATTTTTCTCCATATACTTATGCCAAATATTCCAAGTAATACACCATTGTTGATCTTGCCTGTTATAAATCAGATCTTGTTCAATTAAGAAGCTTTGGGTGTCTGCCACTTTCCAGTTGTAATGTAAGGAATCATTTATCTCCTGCCAGATATCACATGTTGGTTTTGCCTGTAATAAATCAGATCTTGCTCAGTTAACAAGCTTTAGGTGTCTGCCACTTTCAGTTGTAATGCAAGGAATCCCCTGCCAGATATCGCATGTAATGCACCACTGTTGGTTTTGCCTGTTATAAGTCAGATCTTGTTCAGCTCACAAGCTTTGAATATCTGCCAATGTTTATTTCAGGTGTAATGCTTGGAAGCATTTGTTCTCTGTCCTACCCAACAGTATTGAATGATTTATTGTGGATTTTGCCTGTAATATTTAATCTTGTTCAGGTAACAAGCTTTTGGTGTCTGCCTTACCTAATATGTGCTGCAGTGACAATTGGCTTGGTTTCATGATGTGAAATACAGCATGTAATTTCATCACACTAAGTGTCTATCATCACATGTCTGGCATCATTAATGTGGCTTCCAGGAGTAATCTTGTTTGTATTACAGCATGCAATGTTTTTTTCTGCTTTATATAATATACATAATCACATAGGTATGATTTTTTTTTGACAAAATGTAATGGCAGTTGATATGCTTGACTAATGCCTCATAAACCTTGTGAAAATAATGCTTTTTAAGGGGGAGGTTGAGGGGGGACAGAGAGTGGTTTGTTTGGTTGGCCAGTTCAAGGAGTTTCATATCAAATGATTTTATTACATCCAACTTTAATGTGTGTTTCTTGCAATAAATGCAACATGTTTGCTGATGTAGCCTATGGAATACATATTGTGGGGTTCTTGAAAGGTCTGGACTTCCGAAAATCCCGTAAATTTTCAGCAATAGAAAATATAAAATAAAATAACTGAAAATTGAGTTATCAGACTCACAGCCCTCTAGTCCTTATTTATTTAAATATCTGACCAGTCACATCTCTCATAGGGTAAGCAAAGCCAGATAAACCTGCTCTTAAGTTTATTGAAAACAACAAAGAGACTCGCTGGAAATTAAGAATAATTAATTAACACCAAGCACACAGCAACCTAGTAGCTATCCTAAAACATCCTAGCGAATGGTTACTTAGCTGTAGGTGGAGAAGAGGGAAGCCACACCCTGATCTTCCTCGTGGTCCGTTCGGCCTGGAGTCCTTCTGTCCTCTTCTCGTTCCTCACTGCAACGCGCCATGCCCTCCTTACCTCCCAACGGCTCCCATCGCCTGAGTACACAATCACTCTGGAATTGTGGATACTCAAAGGCAGGAAAACCCACGATGGACAGCGTGGCGCGGGAGGCGGGAGGGACGTCTACTCGCGGCCGAGTCTGGGCAGAAGATGACTTGGAAGATGGCGGTGGTCCCACAATGCTCCGCGCGCGCCGGTCGCGTCAAGATGCCAGCTCTCGCCATACTGACACTTACGCTAAAACGCCCTAACGGCTATGGATTGTTATTTATTAATAACCTAACACATGCACTTGGTCACAGTGGGTCATGCATCCCACACATAGCTCAGCGTTGGCAGTAATAACGAATATGATTTGAAAAGCTTCTGTTTCCCGCCTGATCTGTGACTCTTCCCGCTCTCTCAATCAAAATGGCGGGGACTCCGCAGTAATTTTCCACAGGGCACTCCTGAATAATGAAATCATGACATTTCGCCCCCCATTTAAGAAAACTTTTGTCTTCAGAGAAAAGTTTTTAAAATGTGAATACGCTGTCAACACTGATAACATGCCCTACACCTGCACCTACAGATTATCATGTTCCTGACAGTACTTTCTCACACTTTTTCACACACCCTCTCATACTGTGGTGTATGTCAGTTAACCTCTGCTCAGGTAATTGACGGTTCGCCTGTGAGTGAAAAAACCTCAACATTTACGTTAATACTCAAACTAGAGGGAAAACTCCATAGCGAGGCGCCAGTACCTTTTAAAGCGGGCTTGGCGAACTTCGCCACATTCATTCACAATATGTAAGTGGTGTTATGTATGTATACATAGTGTAGGTGGGACAGATGTGGAGTAGCGGTAGGTAGGTGTAAAAATGGTGTAACGTATTGTATAAATTCCTGGCTAACTGCCTAATTTTTCTTACATTATCACACCATGCACCATACCATGCGACTTAAATTTTAAGCATGCCGCAAAACTCTCCCACATCTACGGTCTGAGGCTGAGAGTAGTGAGCTTGGCTGATCGCACCATGGGGTGGCGACGCCTGAACCCATCTAATCTGAACACTTTCGTCACTTGGTTCCTCGACTCATCTGAATCTTAAGGTCCCAAGATCATAAGAACATAGGGAAA
>NW_026110745.1:0-10000 GCF_024679095.1 Eriocheir sinensis
GTGTGTGTGTCCAAAAGAATTAGATTAGGCTATTAAAAAATGACTAAAGAAAATTGCGTATACGGGACATATGGCTGGGTAACTCACTTAAAATGTGGGTGTCTTTTATTTCAGCTATTTTTTTTGTTTTTTTTTGTTAGAAAGCTGATGCTTGAATTTTATCAGGACCTTAGTAACAATATTCATAACAGTAATGCCATTAAAAAAATAGCCATCCTCCTTCCCAGTATAAGAACATACTGGAGAGCCATTGTTTTCATCAGCTTCCCGCCACGTTGATAATAACAATTAGATTCCAATACTTCTCCAATATCTTGTGAGTTACAATAAAAGTAGCCTGATTAAATCCACAGTGTAGCTGGACAGAGAAAGATACATATAACATATACGAATAATCTGATATACTTACTTTGTACTTTGGTATGGTTTGTGGGGACAAGTTTCCTGGCGGTGAATGGCCCGCCCGGACCCATGGGGCCAGCAGCTCTGGATTTTTCGGGAAGAAGAGTCTCAGAAGACACTAACACGAGAATCACTATCATAATTTCCTCTGCAGAGAGGCACGGAACACTTCCCCGGCATTGTGTTGTCACTATAATCACGTATTTATCCTAAAGTCTCGGCAATATGCTGTAGAATATGCCGCAGTAAATCAAGGTCTCTTTCACGGTCAAGGCAACCCCAGACTGGTCATTCGCGGGTCGCGACCCGGCTCGCTGCCAGATTCTCCAGATAGCTCCCGAGTTGCCATATAAGCAGGTCGCTATCCATCGCCCAAACCTCGTGACGTAGGCTGACGTCACGACTCCTATGCACAGGCCTTCTCCATGGTTTGACGGTGGCTCGCTCGCGTAGCAATGGCCGCCACCCGCAGTGGCCGCCACTCACTGCAAAAGCATTGTTTCCAACGGGAGCTTTCATAAGGAGCCACCGGTGGCCGCCACTTCCGTCCAATGGAAGGCCAGGTGTGATGAACTATGGTGTTGATAAATGGGCTCTGTACTGTATTTTCATACCCATGCAATGATCTGAGGTCAGGTCACTCAGGTCAGGTGAAGAATGCGTTGAGGGGTAAATAAGATATCAGAAACTGTACATCATGAGTCATGTACGAGGAGTTATTTCGCGCAACACCAGCCTGGGACTGGATTCATCAATCTTACCAGCCACGCCTCCGGTATCTCTCACATTTACCGGAGCGCTACCGCAGCTGCGGCATCTTTCAAACACGGCAGTCATCAACGCTTTGGTAACGCTCCGGTAACTCGCACCCTAGCAACGATTGGTTGGGCTGGACAGCCAATCACGTGCGACCTTTGATGCTGTATTTCAGCTTTCACGTGTCGTTTGTTTACTAATACACAGACTTCAAAATCAAGACATGTGTATTGTACAGGGGTAAATACTGCCTTAAAACAAATAATTAGCGTTGTAATCCCTCAATTAGATGTGTTTTTTCACGAATGAAGGCACGTTAACTGTATATTTATCCTTGAAATAAAAATATAATCGCTTATACAATATTCTGCACGTTTCTGTTACCTTCATAGTTTTCCGTCATTTGGTGAGCATTCTGTTGTGTATGGATAATAATGACGAAGGTTCGGCGACGCTAACGCCAGCAGCGTGCCTCACTTTCAACACATGGCGTCGGCTGTGAAGAGAAGGCGGCCAAATTTTTCCACCGAGGAAGTTTTAGCCCTCATCACAGCGGTGCGGCAAAGATGGCACACCATCACAGGGCCGATGTCATCTTGCCTCACCGCTGCAGCCAAACAACGAGCTTGGGAAGCTGTGGTGGAGGAGGTCAACGCCGTGAGTGGGGTCGGGCGCAGCGTGGAGGAGGTGCGCGTGAAGTTCTCTGACTTCAAGCGCCACACCAAGAAGAAGCTCGGAGACTTAGGACGTGAGGCGACTGGCACAGGTGAGAATATATCCTCTGCAGTGTTTTAACAAGCCGTGAACAGTCATGGAGGGACAGATCTCCAGCCTGTTATGGATTTCACACTTGAAATTTGGTTCCTTTTTACCTTATTAACTTTTATTATCTGATGTTCCTGATTCATTTGTATATTATGCTATACAACAAAACTCGTTCTGGTGTTCCTGGCAACATTTGGAGGCATATTGGAGTGTCTCGGTGTTAACAAACATTAACTTTGTTGAAGTTACTGCAATAGTGTTTGGGTTATACATTTCATTGAATTTAATCTGTATGCAATAATAGTATATTTTCCTCCTTGTAACTTTTCTGATAACTCCAATTTAATGTAGTTTTTATATTCTTTATGTCCTTCAATAGAAGTAGCCGTCATGGGTGACTTTACCTCTAATTCGGATAGGATAAAAGTGTAACCTCCAGGTCTGGCAAGGAAGTTAGCCCGTTTCGGACACCCCCCTCTCTCCCGACCGCTCAACCAATAGCTTTCGCGACTTGGTAATGACCTGACCTGAATGGCTGGCTGACATAAAATGCCCCCCCCCCCCCCCCTCTCTCTCTCTCCCTTCGCCAGGTACTTTTCCTGCTACAGTAAATCCACGAGGAACTGGCGGAATGGGGGGTTTCCGCGGGGGTCTCTCCTCCCGTACCACGCTGCCACATCTCTTGTCTCCAATTGTGGGATTAGAATCAAGGTGTTAAGTGGACCACCATTAGCCTCCCTTCATTTCCTCCTCCTCCTCCTCCTCCTCCTCTCTTTTTTTTTTTATTTTTTTTTATTTAAACAGGGCTTTCACAATATTGTGCTAAAGTTGAGGGTTTTAAGCTTCATCTATCTATAGCTACATACAAGACATATTGAATTACTGCCTAGAAGTCCTAATCCAGCTGTTCACCTCCCGCTTGAAGTCTTGAATTGACACGCGATGGTGGAGGTCGGTGTGCCTAACAAGCTGGTTCCACAGGCGGCTGTAGCGGGGCTGGAAGGAGCGGAAGTGGTGTTCCGTCCTGGAGAAGGGTACAGCCACTTGTTCCTTTCTGTGGGGTGCTGCTCGGGTGGAGTGTATGAGGGTTGGGGGCGCAGGGAACTTGAGAGCTGCCAGGTGGGGTGTGTTTAGATTGTGTGCCTTGTACATTACACACAGGCCTGCCACATCCCTGCGCTCCTGGAGAGGTTGCAGGGAGCCACGCGCGTGCTGAGGACCTGTGCTCTGTATCAGACGCTGGGCTCTGGCCTGGACACGATCCAGCGTTGCAAGGTAGGATGGAGGGCAGGAGGACCAGGCGAGGGGGGAGTACTCCATGAGGGGGCGTACTTGTGCCTTGTAGAGCACCTCAGTCCCTTTGGCGTCAAGTAGATGGGAGATGCGCCGTACACAGCTGAGTTTCCATGCTGCATTTTTTGATATTTTTTTAGCATGGTTGGTGAAGGAGAGTCCTGCGTCGAACTCCACTCCGAGAATAGATATGGAGTCTTGAAGGGGTAGCGTTTTATCCTCCAGTTGTATCCCCGGCCCGGCTAGATTGTTGATATCTCGCCTGCGGGATATTACCATTGCTTGCGTTTTGTCAGGGGCCAGGGTGACTTGCCAGCAGCCACTCCAGGCGATAATTTTGTCGAGTGCCATGTTGATGCGACACACTGCCTTGCCAGTCCTGTCTGTCGCTGGTGAAGGCAAGGGTGCAGTCGTCAGCGTACGCCTGGGCCTCAGGGATGAGCTGGAGAATGTCATTGAAATAAACATTCCCCAGTAGAGGCCCTAGTACGCTGCCCTGGGGCACGCTTGCATTGATGGGGTGCTGGCTTGAGGTGTGGCCGCAAATCACCACCTGTAACGCCCTGTCCTGGAGGTAGTCCCCAATGAGTTGCAGGAGGGCGCCTCGCACACCTAGGCTCTTCAGCTTGGCGATGAGGCCTTGGTGCCAAACCCTGTCGAAGGCTCCGGCTATGTCTAGAGCCACGACGAAGGTGTCGAGTCCCCTGTCCAGCGAGTGGTTCCATGAGGCAGAGTTAAGGAGCAGCAGGTCTGCAGCAGATCTTCCCTGCCGGAAGCCGAATTGCTTGGAGTTGAGGAGATGGTGGGCATCGAGGAAGGCCGTGAGTTTGGTTGTTATAAGGGACTCCAAGATTTTCCCACCAGTGGAGAGGAGGGATACTGGGCGGTAGTTCTTTGGGTCCTGTTTGCCTTTTTTCTTGTATATGGCCACCACTCTTGCTTTCTTCCAAAGTGTGGGCCACTTGGAGGTGGAAAGGATGTTATTGAAGATGGTGGTAAGTGGTAGGGCGAGCTGGTCAGCGCATCTTTTTAGCAGGTGAGGGCTGATGTTGTCAGGCCCTAGGGCTTTCTTGGGGTCTATTTGCATCAGCAGATTTTTTACCTCCTCCATGGTGACAGTGAGACTCACCAGAGAGGCCCTGGTGAGGGATGGCAGCTTCGGGGGGGCGCGGAGGGGATCAGGTACTGACATTTTGGAAGAGAAGTGGGCCGCCAGTAGCTCCGCCTTGTCTTTGTCGCGCATAGCCACTGACCCATCTGGCCTGACGAGGGGTGGGATGGCGTTGTCGGCTGAGAGGCCTTGTTGTTGCTTCACTCCACTCCACCACTCCTTGTTACCCACAGAATGTCCGCTGAGCTTGGTCTTCATTACCTCCTTCCAGCGTTGTATAGCCTGTTTTTGCACCCGGCTCATGTTCTTGCAGGCTTCTCTGTGTAAGGTTTTATTATGCTGAGAAGGATGGGACTTGTAACGCAGCCAAGCCCTACTCTCTCTCTCTCTCTCTTTGGCCACTCATTAATTGGGGACTCACCAACACATTCCGAAACAAAAGATCCTATCAAATCTCTTAACCTATATAACTTTTATAACGACCTTTTCTACGTTTGTAAATCCTGGACGTAGTCTATCTTGATTATCTTCAGAAAGCGTTTGATAAAGTAAGAGTAGTGATTGACGGATTTAACTCAGAGTGGGCGCCTGTCACAGTGCTCTTCATTATTTACATCAACGACGTGGATGTTGGACTCAATAACCGCATTAGTAAATTTGCAGACGACACAAAGATTGGTAACTCCAATGCATCGATGCAGCAAATAAAGCGAACAGAATGTTGGGCTTCATTAAAAAACTTATTTTAGAATAATGTGTTCAGACCCCTTGGAATATGCGGTACAGTTTTGGTCTCCTCACCATGCAAAGGATATTGCTAAATTAGAAGGTGTTCAGCGTCAGGCAACGAAATTATCCCTTCCGACAACGATCAACATTGTTTATGATCGATGACACTTTGCGCACGAGGAACAATGGCGTAAAACTCAGATGTAGACAAGTAAACTCAGACTGCACCAAATTTTGCTTCACCAACGTTGTAGTGCGAGAATGGAATAGCTCCCATCATCAGTGGTCCAGTGTAACGATTGACTCCTTCAAAAATAAGCTCGACCATCACTTCATAACCAATATCAACTAGGTAGAGTAGCAATGCAACGGAGTCTTCTGATTAATGTAAAATCACTTGACCATTTCTCTCTCTCTCTCTCTCTCTCTCTCTCTCTCTCTCTCTCTCTCTCTCTCTCTCTCTCTCTCTCTCTCTCTCTCTCTCTCTCTCTCTCTCTCTCTCTCTCTCTCTCTCTCTCTCTCTCTCTCTCTCTCTCTCTCTCTCTCTCTCTCTCTCTCTCTCTCTCTCTCTCTCTCTCTCTCTCTCTCTCTCTCTCTCTCTCTCTCTCTCTCTCTCTCTCTCTCTCTCACCTGACCTCTGCTGAGAGAAGGTCGTGACTCACTGCGCCCCACAACATCGCTTGCCCTGTGTTTTCGTCGTGCTCTTGGGCGTTTGTGTGTTCTCGCTTGTGGACCTTGTGTGTTGCCTGCGATTTCCCGACACGTGTTTGGTGTGTGTTCGCTTGTGGTTTCTGCCTGTGGTTGCTTCTGTGATTTGTATTTCCGGTGTTTTTGCGTGTGATCTGGCTGTCTCCGGGTGTTCTGCGTGTGTTTCAGAGTGATTCAAGTGTGTTGTGTTTCCGGTGTTTTTACGTGTGATCTGGCTGTTTCCGGGTGTTCTGCGTGGGTTTCAGAGTGATTCAAGTGTGTTGTGTTTCCGGTGTTTTTGCGTGTGTTCTGGCTGTTTGGGGGTGTTCTGCGTGGGTGTCAGAGTGATTCAAGTGTGTTGTGTTTCCGGTGTTTTTGCGTGTGATCTGGCTGTTTCCGGGTGTTCTGCGTGGGTTTCAGAGTGATTCAAGTGTGTAGTGTTTCCGGTGTTTTTGCGTGTGATCTGGCTGTTTCCGGGTGTTCTGCGTGGGTTTCAGAGTGATTCTAGTGTGTTGTGTTTCCGGTGTTTTTGCGTGTGATTTGGCTGCTTCTAAGTGTACTGCGTGGGTTTCAGAGCGTTTTGAGTGTGCTGTTTTGTTTCCGGTGTTTCTACGTGTGATTTGGCTGTTTTCGAGTGTTCTGCGTTTCGAGTGTGTTGTGTTTCCAGTGCTTTTACGTGTGATTTGGATGTTTATAGTGCTCTGCGTGGGTTTCAGAGTGTTTTGAGTGTGCTGTTGTACTTCGGTGTTTTGCGAGTGACTTGAGGGTGTTTAGTCGTGCTTGTGCTTGGGTTTCTGAGTGTTTCGTGTGTCCCGAGTGTGACCTTGTGTTCCCGAGTGTCTCACGCGTGATTTGGGTGTGTCGACAACTCACTCCCCTGAGGATTCAATCTGCTCCTCCTCATTACACCCTCTTTAAATCCCCTAGAGGATTAACACTTCCTACACCCCTTTCCCTCACCTCACCTAAGCCCCCCCCCCACCCTCGCTCACCTCACATCCCTTTTGCTCCTCCTCATCCCCTAGAGGATTAGCCCTTCCTACTCCTCCCTCACCTCCACATATTTCTAAGCCCTCCCCCCCTCACTCACCTTACCTCACATCCTATTTACCCATCCCTTCACCCACCTTACCTCGCCTCTTTCTTAACCTTTCTTGTTCTCACTCACCTCACATCCCTTCCTACTCCTCCTCTCTCCCACTTACCTCCTTTCCCAAACTCCCTCTCACTCATCTCACCTATTTCCTAACCCTCCTTGATCTCACACACCTCACTCACCGCCTCCCTTTCCCCCTCTTTACTCACCTCACATCCCTTCCTACCCCTCCTCTCTCCCACCTCACCTATTTCCTAACCCTCCTTGATCTCACACACCTCACTCACCGCCTCTCTTTCCCCCTCTTTACTCACCTCACATCTCTTCCTACTCCTCCTCTCCCACCTCACCTATTTCCTAACCCTCCTTGATCTCACACACCTCACTCACCGCCTCCCTTTCCCCCTCTTTACTCACCTCACATCCCTTCCTACTCCTCCTCTCTCCCACCTCACCTATTTCCTAACCCTCCTTGATCTCACACACCTCTCTTTCCCCCTCTTTACTCACCTCACATCCCTTCCTACTCCTCCTCTCTCTCACTTTTCCTCCATTACTAAACTACCTCTCACACCCCTCACCCCCTTTCCTAATCCCCTTCACTCTGTGTTTTTATCTCTTTCATTTCAGCTAAGATGGCGCCTAAGAAGTGCAGTACTTGTAACGGTAGCTTCTCAGCTCACTTTTTTACAGGGCGTTCTGCTGTCTGTCGACTGTGTCTGTCCAGGCAGCATCTCGAGACAAGACTGCAGGAGCAGGAAGAGAAGATGGAAGAAGGCCAGAATAAAATAATAGAGCTTTCTCTCACCAGGCAGCATCTCGAGACCAGACTGCAGGAGCAAGAAGAGAAGATGGAAGCAGGTCAGAATAAAATAATAGAGCTTTCTCGCACTGTTGCCTCCTTGCAGGAATTCATCCAGGCTAACGTTGCTGTGGTGCCAAACCCTTCTCCAACCGCCCCCTTGCCCTCAGCGGTACCGTCGACACCAGCGGACAACACCACGCAACGGGAGGATGCTAGTGGCACCGCCCATGATGGCTTCACCGTCGTGAATGGAGGAGCCAAACCAGCCAGACAAGCGATTTATCCTGTTCATTGCTTCAACAGGTTTGCCATTCTGGAGGAGGAGGACGAGCAGGAGAGCACCTTCCTGGTGGGTGACTCCATGATTCGCCAGCAGGTCGTTGAGTTCTGCGGCAGAGTTCCTCGTCGAAGACGGAACTATTGCTATCCTGGTGCTGGGATCGACGACATAACTGCTGCTCTTGAGGAGATCTCCCCCCAGGCTACTAATGATTCACTGTTTGTTATTCACACAGGTACGAACGACGTCACCACGACCCGGTCTGAGGAACTCCTGGAGAAGTACCGTAGGCTCATCCAGCAGTATAAGACTAAATCACCTAACATTTTGATTTCAGGAGTTCTACCACGGACTTGGGCGGAGAGCGACTTTTTCAGTAAGGCCTTCAGCCTAAACAACCGCTTACAGACTCTTTGTAGGGAGCTTGACGTGGAGTTCCTAAACGCATGGAACAATTTCTATGGACAAAATGAGCTCTTCCACAGGGACGGATTGCACCTTTCTCCCATCGGGGCAGCCAGACTCGGAAGGCTCCTCAACGAAGCAGTGCGTGTCATCCGAACAAAAAACGAGTCACTGCCACGTCCCTCCACCCCACCCGTGTAAATAGACGCCGTGCATCGCGACAAACCCGTAACCGTGATCCCGCAAGTACCACCACCTCTATTACTAAGCCTCTAAATAACTTAAAAATCCTTAGTTTCAATGCGCGTAGCCTAAGAAACAAATTTGATGAACTGAGATGTCTTGCGTTAACAGAAAATTTTGACATAATTGCTATAACCGAAACATTTATCGACACCACAAATATTGATTTAAGTTCCGAATACAACATAGATGGCTACAGACTCTTCAACAAAGATCGTGTAAACCGTAGAGGCGGTGGCGTCGCCCTTTATGTCAAAGCTATCTGCAACCCACTGACAAAACACTGGGAAACAGTAACGTTGAACATTTGTGCGTGCGAGTAAACATTGCAAAGTCAACTTAAATATATCTGTCACCTACAGACCTCCCGGGCAATCACTGATGACGACCTTGAAATGTACAGCGTCTTAAGGCAGTCACTTAATAACAGCGACTCACTGATATTAGGAGACTTTAACCTTCCCCATATCGACTGGGCGACACTGTCAGGTACAGAAGGCGAGTCACATAGAATGATCGAATTTCTAGAAGAAAATTATCTAAGCCAAATGGTTTCTGAGCCAACTCGACAAAATAATATACTCGACCTTGTTATAACGACCCAAGATAACCTAATCAGTAGTGTCACGGTAGGAGAACACCTCGGTTCTTGCGATCATAAATTAGTGCGCGTCGACATTAAAGCTCAATCATCAGTGACTGAAAATAAAGTAAAGGTGCCCAATTTCACAAGAGCAAACTTAGGAGAAATCCGACAAAAACTAACAGAAATACAACTATCAGATGACGGCAACGTAGAGGAAGCCTGTCTAAGCCTTAAAAATCACTTACTCACTCAGCAGAACACATTCGTCCCCTTGTGCGAGAAGCGAATTAACACTAATAAAAGCCCACCGTGGTTTAATAGCGAAATTAAACAATCAGTCAATGAGAGAAAATTGTTTTACAGGTTAAAGAAAGAACAAAGCACGCCCGACAACATTAGACTTTATAATGATGCCAGGCGACGAGTAAAAAGACTAGTAGGTCAGGCAAAGCGTAGATACGAAGAAAATATTGCAGCCAACTGTAAATATAATCCGAAATCTTTCTTCAGTTACATAAACAACAGAAAGGCGATCAAAAGTGGTATTGGACCTTTAACAAACAGCGACGGTGCACTAGTGACTGACAGCCAACACATTGCAAACCTCTTAAACAATTACTTTTCCTCGGTGTTTAATACTAACAGTCTTCCTCTCGCTACCACCAACACCAGTACTATTGTAAATCTCGAGCATGCATTGCCTAATTTTGAAATAACAACCGATGAAGTCCTTAAAGCTCTCCATTCACTTAAAACAAATAAAAGTCCTGGACCTGACAAAGTATATCCAACTCTGCTGAAAGAAACAAAGAGCGAAATACTCTCCTCCCACAACCGTATTC
>NW_026110745.1:15000-67500 GCF_024679095.1 Eriocheir sinensis
GTAACCTACGTAACATTAGTCTTTGTGACAAGTGCTACCAACATGATACATTTCACCATAAAAAAATTCAATAATGCAGTGAAGAACCTTGAAATGTTTGTCGTTGAGTGCTGGGAATCGAACTCAGGCCTTCATAACAGTAGTCAGCAGGGCAGCAACCCAACTGAACCAGTGATGAGCTAAAAAGTCACTATGCCAGGGGCCACTTCTGCGGCACTTGCCGTAACACCCCAGCCCACACTGTGGACTCCTTATGAAGGGAAGGTGACCCCACTCATCAGTTGCTCTAAAGGTATGGGTTCGATTTCCCATAACTCATTGTTGTTTATCTTGATTTTTTAACACATTTATTTGTTTTATTTGGTATAGATTATTATTTTATTGTTTTGCCCACCAACTCTTGATTTCCAGAGAAACTTAATTATGAAATAAAGTTCCACCTTCAGTGGTTCAGTGCAACACACAAGATTTGAAAATCAACTTGACCTTTTCACCTTCATGTTTGCTAAGGCAGAAATTGCAAAGCTTTTACGTAGTTTCAATTGGGTTTAAGGAGAGCCCACCATTCTGCATAGAGTCTGTGTGGTCTGAACATATATATCTTAAGTTGAGCAGACATATTAGTTTAGGTTTCCCTAAAATTCCTCGCTACTCATAATCAAAGCACAAAATAAGATATCATACCATGTTGAATGGCTCTTATCATCATGATTTTTTACGTACAGCTTCTGCAGACACAGAAGTGTGTAATCTTCCTTTCGGAGGATTCTTTGACAAGGCCCATCACAGCCCCCTCCTCACCATCCCGCCCTACTACTATTCACCGGCTGGCCCCTCAACTGGCACCTGTACACTGTGCCCCAGAAACTCTATCTCCCCCTGATGTAGGAGCGGCACCTTCTCACGCTTCCACCAGCAGGCAGAGGAAGGTTAACCCACCAGTTGGGCCCAAAATGGTGGAAGTTCAAGAAGACATCCTTCTTGAAGTGAGGAGGCTGAGTGGTGCTATGGATAAGGTAGCTGCAGCCTTGGAAAAAATTGCAGTTACCTTGTCAAAATAAGGTGACAGGTCCAATTAGGTAGGTTTTTATTAACTAGGTTTCATTAGTTAGAAACAAAACAGAATTAACCTTTTTTTTTATTTTGCCTTTGTGGCATAACATGAATTATACTATAGTCCACTCTGTTAAGGTGGATCCCTAGATCTTACCTTAGTATATTAAGACACTGCTGACTGGCTGTTGGCAGGGAGGGTATCTGACAATTTTGGCTCCAAAACACTATCCTATGATCGAGAAATATTAGTATTCCTTTACTTAGCTCATCTGATATAGATAAGTTTGCTTGATGAAAACATTGGAATAAGCAGTGATTCCACAACTATTAACACACCTTTCCATCCTCAATTGTTAATAATTATGGTGAGTAGAAGTCAGAGAACAACATTTAATGATTATTACACTTTCATCTTTTATCAATATTTCCAGCCATTGTGGATTCACAGCTGAAGTGAACGGACTATAGCTATAAAAACATTCTAAATCAATCAGTCAAAGTGTCTGCCCTTCCATTTCTCAAGTATTAATATTCCTTTCGAATAAAAAGTCTTTCCTTTTGCTAATGCAGCAATTATTTTGCACACAGAAAAACACCAATACAGTAAAAGTCCAATCATCCGAAAATCCCAGTGGTATGAATTTGTAGTTTGTATATTTTAAAGTGACTGACAAAAAATGTAAAAATGAAAAACAATACAAAAAAATACATAGAAGTGCCAAAGGTGCCAAGCCGTGGGCACAAGAGACGGAAGACTCAGGCGAGGTGTGAATTAAGTCTGCGTGTTGCCCTAATGTACAGGTGTCATCTATAATCTATCTGTCTATATATCTACGTATCTCTCTCTCTCTCTCTCTCTCTCTCTCTCTCTCTCTCTCTCTCTCTCTCTCTCTCTCTCTCTGTGTGTGTGTGTGTGTGTGTGTGTGTGTGTGTGTGTGTGTGTGTGTGTGTGTGTGTGTGTGTGTGTGTGTGCAGAATGTATGGTGCAATTGCTGTTCTGTATAGTGTCAGAATGTTTAGGTGAGGTCAGGTTATTTTGGGTGAGGAGACAGCATGAGGAACATTGCTGACAGCAACGCCACCACCCTCAGAGCAAAGCAAGCCAGGAGGTTGTTGAGGGTGGAGACAGCATGAGGAATGTTGCTGATGACGACACCACCGCCCTGAGAGCCGCCAGCGAGAGAGAAGAACAAACCGGGCGTCTGAGGTGGCGGGGCTTCTGTTTTAAGTGCTTGGGCTTTGTGGCGACTCACACTTTTCGCTGAGATGTATATACATGCAAGTTTGTATAATGTATTTTTAACTGTCTTTATGTACACGTAGGTTAGAATTATAATATACAAACTTACATGTATATACAGTTTCAGTGAAATGAGTGAGGAGTCACCACAAACCCTGAGCACCCAAAACAGAAACCCTGCCACGGTTAAAACACTCAATCATCAACCCTTCCCAGCGACTACTGATATATCCGTGGGTAGCACCATGAAACTAAACAGATATAATTGCCTCCTTTGTTGTATAACTTTGCAACAATAAACCATCAATCATCAACCCTTCCTAGCGACTACTGATATATCCGTGGGTAGCACCATGAAACTAAACAGATATAATTGCCTCCTTTGTTGTATAACTTTGCAACAATAAACCATCAATCATCAACCCTTCCCAGCGACTACTGATATATCCGTGGGTAGCACCATGAAACTAAACAGATATAATTGCCTCCTTTGTTGTATAACTTTGCAACAATAAACCATCAATCATCAACCCTTCCCAGCGACTACTGATATATCCGTGGGTAGCACCATGAAACTAAACAGATATAATTGCCTCCTTTGTTGTATAACTTTGCAACAATAAACCATCAATCATCAACCCTTCCTAGCGACTACTGATATATCCGTAGGTAGCACCACGAAACTAAACATATATAATTGCCTCCTTTGTTGTATAACTTTGCAACAATAAACCATCAATCATCAACCCTTCCCAGCGACTACTGATATATCCGTGGGCAGCACCATGAAACTAAACAGATATAATTGCCTCCTTTGTTGTATAACTTTGCAACAATAAACCATCAATTAATCAACCCTTCCTAGCGGTGTTTAGACGGACATGACAGGTAGATCATGTGGGTCGGGTGGAGCTAATTTAAAACGTCATTACATCTTTGTCTATGCCAGTAATGACCTCAAAATGAACTGCTATCCCTGCCTCCACCCTGAGTCACACACCTGCGTCTCTTTTCCTACTTAAACAATTACCGTTAATAACCAACACACTTGTTAATGATTAAGTAAATAGCCGTGTTCAAGACAAGGATCGAGATTATGAGGGCCAGGTCAGGTTGGAGCTAATTTTAAACGTCATTATTTCTTTGTCTATGCCAGTAATGACCTCAACATGAACTGCTATCCCTCCCTCCATCCTGAGTCACACATCTGCGTCTCTCTTCCTATTTGAACCATTACCGTTGATAACCAATACATAAGAGGTAATTACTTGTTAATGATTAAGCGAAGGGCCGCGGTGTTCGTGACGGGGAGATTGTGAGGGCCAGGTCAGGGTGGAGCTAATCTAAAACGTCATTACATCTTTGTCTATGCCAGTAATGACCTCAAAATGAACTGCTATCCCTCCCTCCATCCTGAGTCACACACCTGCGTCTCTTTTCCTACTTGAACCATTACCGTTAATAACCCCGAAATTGACCTCTCTTTCGGCCACCTCTTTTGATTTTTTTTTTTTGTAGAAGCAGCGAGTAGCGGGCTTTTTTTTTTATTGTTTCCTTTTTTTGTGCCCTTGAGCTGTCTCCTTTGTTGTAAAAAAAAAAACAATGAGCGGCTGTCCAACTCCCTCATGCAAGAGTTAGCCAGGATCTTCATTATTCCATCACTGTTACTGATGCTAAACTCTGAAGTAGCCTTTCCCTAGTTTGTATCAATACACTGCTCCAGTCTTTTCAGAATAAATAAGCCATTTCTATTCCTTCTAGGTCGTTTTACGAACAGTAGGCAATTATAGTTTTGTTTATTATATTAGTTGCTGCTCGCTCTACCAAGACAGCTCCCCAATCGTTTAAGAATAAGCCATTACGATTTTTATCTCGATCCTTACAGAGACAGTATCTATTATAGTTTTGCAGGAGGCTTTTTATCTTATTTGGCATTCGCTCTTGGCTGCCTCCTCTGCTATAGGGAAAAAAAGAATACACGGGTAGCCTACTAATTGTTTCTTATGACTCTGTGAAGAATTGATATTTTTTCCTCTCCTTGTATGTGAGCCGCGCCTCCGCCTCCCCAATACACTCAAATAAGCCTATATATACCTCAAATTACACTTATATTCATTCTTACCGCATTTAATCATCATTACGAACCATAGGAGAGAGGTATTTCGATCGCCTAACGACTCACAGCATGTTTTCCTCAATCTATTCTTCCGTTCCTCTTAAAAATCGTAATTGCCAATATCGTGAAATACACCTCAGACTACACTTATATATCGTTATCAGCGCCTTTAATTACTTATATATACCTTGAAAGGGACATTTAAGCAGTAGCCTAGTTTGCCCGGGGTGAGGGGTCGGTAATTTTCAGGCTAAGGTCATCCTATAATTCCTTGTTTTCATTTATTTCATGCGGGATTTTATGCTGCCTCGCAAATCACCATGTTTTTTGTTGTCCTTCCCCCTTCGAAACTCCATATGCACAGAGTTTTCCGCAAAGAGAGAGAGAGAGAGAGAGTGGGTGAGGCATTGTCAGCCATCATCCACTCAGGTCAGGTCATGACCAGGCCGCGACAGCTATTGGTGGAGTGGTCGGGTGGCGGGCGTGTACGAAGCTGACATTTCCAGCCGGGAGGTTACACTTTTATTGTATCTGACTACTGAACCTACTTTTTGTATTCTCAGTTGGTCCTTGATAGATCCCTCATCAATAAGATAAAAAGTTCCCCAAAATCCTTTAGTCATTTATATTAGAAGCCAAAACTTAATGCTCATTCTGTGGGTCCTCTTAGACTAGCTAAAGGTTATGCAACCGCTGACTGTGAGGAATGGCAGACATTCACTAGAACATTTTCTGTTTATATTACCCATGAATTAAATACCCCTCTCTCCCATCAACTGCCTGACTCTTCCATCACTAACATAACTATTTCCTTTGAAGTGGTAAGGCAAAGACTATGTTCTCTAGACAGTAATTCTATCATGGGTCATGATGGTTTTCATCGCTGTCTTTGCAGTCCCTCATCCCTCTATTAAAAACACCTAACTTACAGGGTTTATATGTTAACAAACACAGATAACCGTTTATATCACTAATTATTGTTTTTCAAGTATTAGAATAATGAATGAAGAGGTAATAAGTTAATATTTTAGCAGAGATAAGTTAGTGCCGTCACTATGCCAGGGGCCACTTCTGCGGCACTTTGGTGGAAATAGCTGTCTATTTTGGCAACGACAGGTATAACAGTGTTGGGGCAGTTATTCGGGTAATGATTCAGAATAAGTTTATGCATAACTGCACTGCCATGTACTATTTTTTTACAGTATTGTACAGGTGGCGGCTCTGTACAAACGGACACCCTCACCGATGCTGAGGAGGCCAAGGCGCAGGTGCTAGACCCTGCAGTTGTAGCGGGCACAGGATCTGGTTTAGAATCAGATCCTCGTCCAACACCTTCTGTGTCCGCAGGTAAATTATGTTATGAAATGTACTTCATGCTAATCTTTGTATTTGGTAACCTACGTAACATTAGTCTTTGTGACAAGTGCTACCAACATGATACATTTCACCATAAAAAAATTCAATAATGCAGTGAAGAACCTTGAAATGTTTGTCGTTGAGTGCTGGGAATCGAACTCAGGCCTTCATAACAGTAGTCAGCAGGGCAGCAACCCAACTGAACCAGTGATGAGCTAAAAAGTCACTATGCCAGGGGCCACTTCTGCGACACTTGCCGTAACACCCCAGCCCACACTGTGGACTCCTTATGAAGGGAAGGTGACCCCACTCATCAGTTGCTCTAAAGGTATGGGTTCGATTTCCCATAACTTTTGTTGTATATCTTGATTTTTTAACACATTTATTTGTTTTATTTGGTAAAGATTATTATTTTATTGTTTTGCCCACCAACTCTTGATTTCCAGAGAAACTTAATTATGAAATAAAGTTCCGCCTTCAGTGGTTCAGTGCAACACACAAGATTTGAAAATCAACTTGACCTTTTCACCTTCATGTTTGCTAAGGCAGAAATTGCAAAGCTTTTACGTAGTTTCAATTGGGTTTAAGGAGAGCCCACCATTCTGCATAGAGTCTGTGTGGTCTGAACATATATATCTTAAGTTGAGCAGACATATTAGTCTAGGTTTCCCTAAAATTCCTCGCTACTCATAATCAAAGCACAAAATAAGATATCATACCATGTTGAATGGCTCTTATCATCATGATTTTTTACGTACAGCTTCTGCAGACACAGAAGTGTGTAATCTTCCTTTCGGAGGATTCTTTGACAAGGCCCATCACAGCCCCCTCCTCACCATCCCGCCCTACTACTATTCACCGGCTGGCCCCTCAACTGGCACCTGTACACTGTGCCCCAGAAACTCTATCTCCCCTGATGTAGGCAGCACCTTCTCACGCTTCCACCAGCAGGCAGAGGAAGGTTAACCCACCAGTTGGGCCCAAAATGGTGGAAGTTCAAGAAGACATCCTTCTTGAAGTGAGGAGGCTGAGTGGTGCTATGGATAAGGTAGCTGCAGCCTTGGAAAAAATTGCAGTTACCTTGTCAAAATAAGGTGACAGGTCCAATTAGGTAGGTTTTTATTAACTAGGTTTCATTAGTTAGAAACAAAACAGAATTAACCTTTTTTTTATTTTGCCTTTGTGGCATAACATGAATTATACTATAGTCCACTCTGTTAAGGTGGATCCCTAGATCTTACCTTAGTATATTAAGACACTGCTGACTGGCTGTTGGCAGGGAGGGTATCTGACAATTTTGGCTCCAAAACACTATCCTATGATCGAGAAATATTAGTATTCCTTTACTTAGCTCATCTGATATAGATAAGTTTGCTTGATGAAAACATTGGAATAAGCAGTGATTCCACAACTATTAACACACCTTTCCATCCTCAATTGTTAATAATTATGGTGAGTAGAAGTCAGAGAACAACATTTAATGATTATTACACTTTCATCTTTTATCAATATTTCCAGCCATTGTGGATTCACAGCTGAAGTGAACGGACTATAGCTATAAAAACATTCTAAATCAATCAGTCAAAGTGTCTGCCCTTCCATTTCTCAAGTATTAATATTCCTTTCGAATAAAAAGTCTTTCCTTTTGCTAATGCAGCAATTATTTTGCACACAGAAAAACACCAATACAGTAAAAGTCCAATCATCCGAAAATCCCAGTGGTATGAATTTGTAGTTTGTATATTTTAAAGTGACTGACAAAAAATGTAAAAATGAAAAACAATACAAAAAAATACATAGAAGTGCCAAAGGTGCCAAGCCGTGGGCACAAGAGACGGAAGACTCAGGCGAGGTGTGAATTAAGTCTGCGTGTTGCCCTAATGTACAGGTGTCATCTATAATCTATCTGTCTATATATCTACGTATCTCTCTCTCTCTCTCTCTCTCTCTCTCTCTCTCTCTCTCTCTCTCTCTCTCTCTCTCTCTCTCTCTCTCTCTCTCTGTGTGTGTGTGTGTGTGTGTGTGTGTGTGTGTGTGTGTGTGTGTGTGTGTGTGTGTGTGTGTGTGCAGAATGTATGGTGCAATTGCTGTTCTGTATAGTGTCAGAATGTTTAGGTGAGGTCAGGTTATTTTGGGTGAGGAGACAGCATGAGGAACATTGCTGACAGCAACGCCACCACCCTCAGAGCAAAGCAAGCCAGGAGGTTGTTGAGGGTGGAGACAGCATGAGGAATGTTGCTGATGACGACACCACCGCCCTGAGAGCCGCCAGCGAGAGAGAAGAACAAACCGGGCGTCTGAGGTGGCGGGGCTTCTGTTTTAAGTGCTTGGGCTTTGTGGCGACTCACACTTTTCGCTGAGATGTATATACATGCAAGTTTGTATAATGTATTTTTAACTGTCTTTATGTACACGTAGGTTAGAATTATAATATACAAACTTACATGTATATACAGTTTCAGTGAAATGAGTGAGGAGTCACCACAAACCCTGAGCACCCAAAACAGAAACCCTGCCACGGTTAAAACACTCAATCATCAACCCTTCCCAGCGACTACTGATATATCCGTGGGTAGCACCATGAAACTAAACAGATATAATTGCCTCCTTTGTTGTATAACTTTGCAACAATAAACCATCAATCATCAACCCTTCCTAGCGACTACTGATATATCCGTGGGTAGCACCATGAAACTAAACAGATATAATTGCCTCCTTTGTTGTATAACTTTGCAACAATAAACCATCAATCATCAACCCTTCCTAGCGACTACTGATATATCCGTGGGTAGCACCACGAAACTAAACATATATAATTGCCTCCTTTGTTGTATAACTTTGCAACAATAAACCATCAATCATCAACCCTTCCTAGCGACTACTGATATATCCGTAGGTAGCACCACGAAACTAAACATATATAATTGCCTCCTTTGTTGTATAACTTTGCAACAATAAACCATCAATCATCAACCCTTCCTAGCGACTACTGATATATCCGTGGGTAGCACCATGAAACTAAACATATATAATTGCCTCCTTTGTTGTATAACTTTGCAACAATAAACCATCAATCATCAACCCTTCCCAGCGACTACTGATATATCCGTGGGCAGCACCATGAAACTAAACAGATATAATTGCCTCCTTTGTTGTATAACTTTGCAACAATAAACCATCAATTAATCAACCCTTCCTAGCGGTGTTTAGACGGACATGACAGGTAGATCATGTGGGTCGGGTGGAGCTAATTTAAAACGTCATTACATCTTTGTCTATGCCAGTAATGACCTCAAAATGAACTGCTATCCCTGCCTCCACCCTGAGTCACACACCTGCGTCTCTTTTCCTACTTAAACAATTACCGTAATAACCAACACACTTGTTAATGATTAAGTAAATAGCCGTGTTCAAGACAAGGATCGAGATTATGAGGGCCAGGTCAGGTTGGAGCTAATTTTAAACGTCATTATTTCTTTGTCTATGCCAGTAATGACCTCAACATGAACTGCTATCCCTCCCTCCATCCTGAGTCACACATCTGCGTCTCTTTTCCTGTTTGAACCATTACCGTTAGTAACCAATACATAAAATGTAATTACTTGTTATTGATTAAGCAAAGGGCCGCGGTGTCCATGACGAGGAGGTTGTGAGGGCCAGGTCAGGGTGGAGCTAATTTAAAACGTCATTATTTTTTTTGTCTATGCCAGTAATGACCTCAAATTGAACTAGTATCCCTCCCTCCATTCCTGAGTCACACACCTGCGTCTCTTTTCCTACTTGAACCATTACCGTTAATAACCCCGAAATCGACCTCTCTTTCGGCCACCTTTTGATTTTTTTTTTTTGTAGGAGCAGCGAGTAGCGGGCTTTTTTTTTATTATAGTTTCCTTTTTTTGTGCCCTTGAGCTGTCTCCTTTGTTGTAAAAAAAACAAACAAAAAAAACAAAACAATGAGCGGCTGTCCAACTCCCTCATGCAAGAGTTAGCCAGCATCTTCATTATTTCATCACTGTTACTGATGCTAAACTCTGAAGTAGCCTTTCCCTAGTTTGCATCAATACACTGATCCAGTCGTTTCAGAATAAATAAACCAATTCTATTCCTTCTAGGTCGTTTTACGAACAGTAGGCAATTATAGTTTTGTTTATTATATTAGTTGCTGCTCGCTCTACCAAGACAGCTCCCCAATCGTTTAAGAATAAGCCATTACGATTTTTATCTCGATCCTTACAGAGACAGTATCTATTATAGTTTTGCAGGAGGCTTTTTATCTTATTTGGCATTCGCTCTTGGCTGCCTCCTCTGCTATAGGGAAAAAAAGAATACACGGGTAGCCTACTAATTGTTTCTTATGACTCTGTGAAGAATTGATATTTTTTCCTCTCCTTGTATGTGAGCCGCGCCTCCGCCTCCCCAATACACTCAAATAAGCCTATATATACCTCAAATTACACTTATATTCATTCTTACCGCATTTAATCATCATTACGAACCATAGGAGAGAGGTATTTCGATCGCCTAACGACTCACAGCATGTTTTCCTCAATCTATACTTCCGTTCCTCTTAAAAATCGTAATTGCCAATATCGTGAATTACACCTCAGACTACACTTATATATCGTTATCAGCGCCTTTAATTACTTATATATACCTTGAAAGGGACATTTAAGCAGTAGCCTAGTTTGCCCGGGGTGAGGGGTCGGTAATTTTCAGGCTAAGGTCATCCTATAATTCCTTGTTTTCATTTATTTCATGCGGGATTTTATGCTGCCTCGCAAATCACCATGTTTTTTGTCGTCCTTCCCCCTTCCAAACTCCATATGCACAGAGTTTTCCGCAAAGAGAGAGAGAGAGAGAGAGAGAGAGAGAGTGGGTGAGGCATTGTCAGCCATCATCCACTCAGGTCAGGTCATGACCAGGCCGCGACAGCTATTGGTGGAGTGGTCGGGTGGCGGGCGTGCAAGCTGACATTTCCAGCCGGGAGGTTACACTTTTATTGTATCTGACTACTGAACCAACTTTTTGTATTCTCAGTTGGCCCTTGATAGATCCCTCATCAATAAGATAAAAAGTTCCCCAAACCTTTAATCATTTATATTAGAAGCAAAAACTTAATGCTCATTCTGTGGGTCCTCTTAGACCAGCCAAAGGTTATGTAACCGCTGACTGTGAGGAATGGCAGACATTCACTAGAACATTTTCTGTTTATATTACCCATGAATTAAATACCCCCTCTCTCCCATCAACTGCCTGACTCTTCCGTCACTAACATAACTATTTCCTTTGAAGTGGTAAGGCAAAGACTATCTTCTCTAGGCATTAATTCTATCATGGGTCATGATGGTTTTCTTCGCTGTCTTTGCAGTCCCTCATCTCTCTATTAAAAAACACCTAACTTATAGGGTTTATATGTTAACAAACACAGATAACCGTTTATATCACTAATTATTGTTTTTCAAGTATTAGAATAATGAATGAAGAGGTAATAAGTTAATATTTTAGCAGAGATAAGTTAGTGCCGTCACTATGCCAGGGGCCACTTCTGCGGCACTTTGGTGGAAATAGCTGTCTATTTTGGCAACGACAGGTATAACAGTGTTGGGGCAGTTATTCGGGTAATGATTCAGAATAAGTTTATGCATAACTGCACTGCCATGTACTATTTTTTTACAGTATTGTACAGGTGGCGGCTCTGTACAAACGGACACCCTCACCGATGCTGAGGAGGCACAGGCGCAGGTGCTAGACCCTGCAGTTGTAGCGGGCACAGGATCTGGTTTAGAATCAGATCCTCGTCCAACACCTTCTGTGTCCGCAGGTAAATTATGTTATGAAATGTACTTCATGCTAATCTTTGTATTTGGTAACCTACGTAACATTAGTCTTTGTGACAAGTGCTACCAACATGATACATTTCACCATAAAAAAATTCAATAATGCAGTGAAGAACCTTGAAATGTTTGTCGTTGAGTGCTGGGAATCGAACTCAGGCCTTCATAACAGTAGTCAGCAGGGCAGCAACCCAACTGAACCAGTGATGAGCTAAAACGTCACTATGCCAGGGGCCACTTCTGCGACACTTGCCGTAACACCCCAGCCCACACTGTGGACTCCTTATGAAGGGAAGGTGACCCCACTCATCAGTTGCTCTAAAGGTATGGGTTCGATTTCCCATAACTTTTGTTGTATATCTTGATTTTTTAACACATTTATTTGTTTTATTTGGTAAAGATTATTATTTTATTGTTTTGCCCACCAACTCTTGATTTCCAGAGAAACTTAATTATGAAATAAAGTTCCGCCTTCAGTGGTTCAGTGCAACACACAAGATTTGAAAATCAACTTGACCTTTTCACCTTCATGTTTGCTAAGGCAGAAATTGCAAAGCTTTTACGTAGTTTCAATTGGGTTTAAGGAGAGCCCACCATTCTGCATAGAGTCTGTGTGGTCTGAACATATATATCTTAAGTTGAGCAGACATATTAGTCTAGGTTTCCCTAAAATTCCTCGCTACTCATAATCAAAGCACAAAATAAGATATCATACCATGTTGAATGGCTCTTATCATCATGATTTTTTACGTACAGCTTCTGCAGACACAGAAGTGTGTAATCTTCCTTTCGGAGGATTCTTTGACAAGGCCCATCACAGCCCCCTCCTCACCATCCCGCCCTACTACTATTCACCGGCTGGCCCCTCAACTGGCACCTGTACACTGTGCCCCAGAAACTCTATCTCCCCCTGATGTAGGAGCGGCACCTTCTCACGCTTCCACCAGCAGGCAGAGGAAGGTTAACCCACCAGTTGGGCCCAAAATGGTGGAAGTTCAAGAAGACATCCTTCTTGAAGTGAGGAGGCTGAGTGGTGCTATGGATAAGGTAGCTGCAGCCTTGGAAAAAATTGCAGTTACCTTGTCAAAATAAGGTGACAGGTCCAATTAGGTAGGTTTTTATTAACTAGGTTTCATTAGTTAGAAACAAAACAGAATTAACCTTTTTTATTTTGCCTTTGTGGCATAACATGAATTATACTATAGTCCACTCTGTTAAGGTGGATCCCTAGATCTTACCTTAGTATATTAAGACACTGCTGACTGGCTGTTGGCAGGGAGGGTATCTGACAATTTTGGCTCCAAAACACTATCCTATGATCGAGAAATATTAGTATTCCTTTACTTAGCTCATCTGATATAGATAAGTTTGCTTGATGAAAACATTGGAATAAGCAGTGATTCCACAACTATTAACACAACTTTCCATCCTCAATTGTTAATAATTATGGTGAGTAGAAGTCAGAGAACAACATTTAATGATTATTACACTTTCATCTTTTATCAATATTTCCAGCCATTGTGGATTCACAGCTGAAGTGAACGGACTATAGCTATAAAAACATTCTAAATCAATCAGTCAAAGTGTCTGCCCTTCCATTTCTCAAGTATTAATATTCCTTTTGAATAAAAAGTCTTTCCTTTTGTTAATGCAGCAATTATTTTGCACACATACGTATGCAGAAAAACACCAATACAGTAAAAGTCCAATCATCCGAAAATCCCAGTGGTATGAATTAGTAGTTTGTATATTTTAAAGTGACTGACAAAAAATGTAAAAATGAAAAACATTACAAAAAAATACATAGAAGTATCAAAGGTGCCGAGCCGTGGGTACAAGAGACAGAAGACTCAGGCGAGGTGTGAATTAAGTCTGCGTGTTGCCCTAATGTACAGGTGTCATCTATAATCTATCTATCTATCTATCTATCTATCTATATATATATATCTACGTCTCTCTCTCTCTCTCTCTCTCTCTCTCTCTCTCTCTCTCTCTCTCTCTCTCTTTGTGTGTGTGTGTGTGTGTGTGTGTGTGTGTGTGTGTGTGTGTGTGTGTGTGTGTGTGTGCAGAATGTATGGTGCAATTGCTGTTCTGTATAGTGTCAGAATGTTTAGGTGAGGTCAGGTTATTTTGGGTGAGGAGACAGCATGAGGAACATTGCTGACAGCAACGCCACCACCCTCAGAGCAAAGCAAGCCAGGAGGTTGTTGAGGGTGGAGACAGCATGAGGAATGTTGCTGATGACGACACCACCGCCCTGAGAGCCGCCAGCGAGAGAGAAGAACAAACCGGGCGTCTGAGGTGGCGGGGCTTCTGTTTTAAGTGCTTGGGCTTTGTGGCGACTCACACTTTTCGCTGAGATGTATATACATGCAAGTTTGTATAATGTATTTTTAACTGTCTTTATGTACACGTAGGTTAGAATTATAATATACAAACTTACATTTCTCAGTATATTAATATTGGCCTATGTTTTGTCTTGGTGGGTAGAAATAACCGCGCCTTTTTACCCGAGACACACCCTTTTCCCCGGGGAATTGACCTGACTGCGACCTCACAGCAGCTGTGATTTGTTTTCCTAGATACACATTTTTGACCTGACGACCTCACCGCAGCTGTTGGTTTGTTTTCCTAGATACACATTTTTGACCTGACGACCTCACCGCAGCTGCGTACTTTGTTATCGTCTTAACGCGCCTAATTGTTTCCGTCTTGCCTCGCCCATATCTTCACCATGACGTCCCTCAAGCGTTGTTCTGGGTGTGGCCTTCGCATGGCCAAGCAGTACTTTCTTTCCAAGGACGTTTGTAGGTTCTGCGTTAAGACTCAGAAGGATGATCAGAGGATCATAGAGTTAGAGAATAGGGTTACGACTCTCGCCGCCCAGGTACACTTACTGGTTAGTGCAGCAGCAACAACCCCCGCCTCCTCCTCCTCCCCTTCCTCTTCCTCTTCGTCCTCGTCCTCCTCCCCTTCCTCGTCCTCGACTTCCTCCCCTCTAGTATTGTCATAACCCATACAGCAGCCCCTCCCATCCTCCTCCTCCTCCTCCTCGACCATCTCCGATCTCCCCGCGTCCCCCCCCGCCGTCTACTCCTCTTCCTCCTCCGCCTCCTCCTCCTCCTCCTCCCCGCCTTTCTCCTCCGTCCCCTCCCTCCTCCTCCACCCTCCTCCTCCTCCTCCTCCTCCTTGTACTCCGCCTCTTCGCTCGTCACTCCCTCCCACACCTGTCCGTAACCTTCCCCTTCACCCTCTTCCTCCTCCATATCCTCGTCCGTCCCTCCCTCCCCACCTCACTCTCCCTTTCACCTACTCCTTCCTCTTCTTCCTCGTCCTCCTCCCCCTCCTCCTCCTCCGCCTCAAATTCCTCGCCTTCCTCTTCCGTCCCCCCTCTCCCCTCTTCCCGCCCACTCTCCTCCTCCTCCTCCTCCTCCTCCTCTCCCTCTTTCTCCTCCTTGTCCTCCGCCTCCTCGCTCGTCCCTCCCTCCAACACCTGTCCCTTACCTTCCCTTTCCCCCTCTTCCTCCTCCCTCTCCTCGTCCATTCCTCCCTCCACCACCTCACCCTCCCTTTCTCCTTCTTCCTCTTCCTCCTCCTCCTCCCCCTTTCCACCTTCCACCTCTTCCACAATTTCTCCTCGTTCTTCACAGCAGGTACCTCCCTCCTTCCGCTCTCCCTCCCCTTCACCCACCCTCCTGGCCCCCTTCCGACCGTCGGGTTCGTGTTGTTGGAGAGAGGCAGGTTCGTGATGGTGACCGGTATTATTGCTCCAAGGATAAGAACAGGACGAGGGTGTGTTTCCCAGGGGCAGGGGGGGGCCATATATCAGACAGGATTGAGGCGTGTATGGCAAGCGAGGGATCGAACCCCATTGTCTTTCTCAGCTGTGGCGGAAACGACGTTTCTCGTGTGCCAAGCGAGGACCTTCTCAGGCGTTTTAGAGAATTGTTAGGCAGGATACGTGACGCTGGTGGGTCACCAGTAGTGTGTGGCGTCCTGCCAAGGAGGGGCGTTGGCGATGGATGGCTGTCCAGGGCGA
Organism: Eriocheir sinensis; assembly: GCF_024679095.1. Lineage (NCBI taxonomy): Eukaryota > Metazoa > Arthropoda > Malacostraca > Decapoda > Varunidae > Eriocheir > Eriocheir sinensis. Next base: position 30,642 of record NW_026110745.1, read on the forward strand.
TAGCAGTGAACAGCAGACTTGCTGAGCACTGCGAGCGCAATGGGTGGCTGTTCGTCGACAATTGGGACCTCTTCTTTGGCAACGACGCCCTCTACGCCCGTGACGGGATACACTTGACGTTCAAGGGTGTTGAGGCTCTCTCAGACTCCCTTGAGCGAGCACTTGGTACCCTGAGGGATTTTTTAGTATAGGCGAGGAGGAGGAGTAATGGGAGCAATGGGAGGATGGGAGGGACATCTAGCTCATAATATAACCAGGCAGCTTAGAAGTAATTCTAGAGGAGTAACAGAGGGCGGGCTAAGAATCTTCTATACTAACAGCAGGAGCCTCAGAAACAAGATAGACTTACTAAGGGGTGAAGCTTGTTCAGAAAATTTTGACATAATAGCGATCACTGAGACATGGATAGACTTTGCTAATAGAAATTTTAGGTCAGAATTTGAAATAACGGGTTATCAGATGTTTCACAAAGACAGAAGGTGCAGAAATGGAGGTGGAGTTTCGATATATGTTAAAGACTCACTTAAATGTTTAGTTAACAACTCAGTCAAAACTAACATGGATTCAGAATCAGTTTGGGTGGACGTTTACAAAGGGAAAGGAAAACTAACTCTAGGAGTTATATACAGGCCACCCAACCTTAACAGGCAGGACACGAGTATATTACTACAGGAGATTGGCAGGGCGAGTATGAGTAGAAATGTCTGCGTAATGGGTGACTTTAATTATAGGAATATAGACTGGGAAGATCTAGTGGGTGACCTGGAAGCCGAGGACTTTCTTGAAGTTATACAAGATAATTTCCTTAAGCAGGTAGTTACTGAGCCTACCAGAGGAGATAACATATTAGACTTAGTCCTAACCAATAATGGGAACTTGCTACGTGAGTTGGAGGTGGGCGGAGAGTTAGGAAATAGTGATCACAGAACGGTTCGTTTTAGGTTAGACTGGGCGGTAACCCGTGATCCAAACCCAGTGTTAGTGCCAGATTTTAGAAGAGCAAACTACGAGGGGCTTCGAAGATATCTTGAAGGGGTAAACTGGGATAATTTAGGGATTCATGAGGGCCAGAACTGCGGATTGGAGAGCCAGGAGAACCAGGTAGAAATGTCTTACAATAATTTAGTTAGAGTAATAGTAGAGGGGCAAGAACAGCATATACCACAGCGAACACTTAGAAAAGAAAACAATGATCCTAAGTGGATGACTCGTGGACTAAAACACGAGATTGGGTTAAAGAAGGGAATTTATCAGAAAATAAAGAATGGGGAAACACATCTCAGGGGACGGTACGTCGAACTATCTAGATTAGTTAAGAAAAACACCAGGATAGCGAAAAAGAACTATGAGATCAAAGTAGCAAATGAGGCGAAAAGTAATCCTAAGGGCTTCTTTCAGATGTATAGAACAAAAACACGGGAGAAAATTGGACCGCTGAAATCAAACACAGGGGAGCTAGTAGAAAATTACGAAAATATGAGCACATTGTTGAACGACTACTTCCTTTCAGTATTCACACAGGAGGATCGAACGACTATACCGGAAAGAGTTCAGGTGTACGAGGGCGGGGATGGCGATAAATTGAGGGATATAATCATTACCAGGCAAGTAGTTCAGGATGAGATAGATAAGCTTAAGAAGAACAAGTCGCCAGGTCCTGACGGGATATTTCCGAGGGTATTAAAGGAGCTAGGTGATATAATCAGTGACCACTAACCGACATCTTTAAGATGTCGGTAAATACTAACTATGTGCCGAGCCTATGGAAAGTAGCTAATGTGACGCCGATTTTTAAAAAGGGGACAGGTCAGTTGCTTCAAACTATCGCCCAATTAGCTTAACATCGGTTATAGGGAAGATGCTGGAGTCCATAATAGCCAGGAACATTCAGGAGCATTTAGAGAAACATAGCAATTCACGACTCACAGCATGGGTTCACAAAGGTAGGTCATGCCTCACCAATCTCTTGTCCTTCTACAATAAAGTATTTGAGGCGGTTGACAGAGATGAAAATTATGATGTAATCTATCTTGATTTTAGTAAAGCGTTTGACAAAGTTCCTCACCAACGACTGCTGCTTAAATTACAGGCTCACGGAGTAGAGGGTAAAGTTTTGAACTGGGTCAAGGCGTGGCTTAGCAATAGGAAGCAAAGAGTGCAAATCAATGGTAAAAGATCTGACTGGGGATGTGTTACGAGTGGGGTCCCACAAGGTTCGGTATTAGGTCCACTTTTGTTTATTATTTATATCAATGACTTAGACACAGGAATTAGTAGTGATGTTAGCAAATTTGCAGATGATACCAAGATCGGTAGAGTAATTGAGTCGGATCAGGACGCTAGTATTCTCCAGGGTGAACTCAACAGATTATATGACTGGGCGGATAAATGGCAGATGGAGTTCAATGTAGGGAAGTGCAGTATTCTGAGTGTAGGTAGGAACAACCCTCACATAACTATTGCTTAAATGACACTCTCATAAGTAGGTCTGGGTGCGAGAGGGATTTAGGGGTCTTAGTGAGCTCTGATCTCCGTCCAAGGGCACAATGCATTCAAGCTAGAAATCGAGCTAATAGGGTACTGGGATTTATTTCAAGGAGCGTAAGCAACAGAAGCCCCGAAGTCTTCCTCAAACTATATTTAGCATTAGTTAGACCTCATCTTGACTATGCGGTTCAGTTCTGGTCACCCTACTATAGAATGGATATCAAAATGTTAGAATCGGTGCAGAGGAGGATGACTAAGATGATTCAGGGGTTGAGAAACTTGCCATACGAGGAAAGACTCAAACAGTTAAACTTGCATTCTCTAGAAAGGCGAAGGGTGCGTGGAGACATGATCGAGGTTTATAAATGGATGAAGGGCTTTAATAAGGGAGACATTCATAAGGTTTTGTTGGTAAGAGCACCGGGTAGGACACGAAGTAACGGGTTTAAACTGGATAAATTCAGATTCAACAGGGACATAGGCAAAAATTGGTTTACTAATAGGGTGGTGGATGAGTGGAATAGGCTTAGCAGTCATGTGGTGAGTGCCAATACAATTGTCACATTCAAAAATAGACTAGATAAATTCATGGACAGCGATATTAGGTGGGGTTAGATACACGGGAGCTTAGGGTCAAAGGAGCTGCCTCGTACAGGCCTACCGGCCTCTTGCAGACTCCTGCGTTCTTATGTTCTTATGTTCTTATGTATATACAGTTTCAGTGAAATGAGTGAGGAGTCACCACAAACCCTGAGCACTCAAAACAGAAACCCTGCCACGGTTAAAACACTCAATCATCAACCCTTCCCAGCGACTACTGATATATCCGTGGGTAGCACCATGAAACTAAACAGATATAATTGCCTCCTTTGTTGTATAACTTTGCAACAATAAACCATCAATCATCAACCCTTCCTAGCGACTACTGATATATCCGTGGGTAGCACCATGAAACTAAACAGATATAATTGCCTCCTTTGTTGTATAACTTTGCAACAATAAACCATCAATCATCAACCCTTCCTAGCGACTACTGATATATCCGTGGGTAGCACCATGAAACTAAACAGATATAATTGCCTCCTTTGTTGTATAACTTTGCAACAATAAACCATCAATCATCAACCCTTCCTAGCGACTACTGATATATCCGTGGGTAGCACCATGAAACTAAACATATATAATTGCCTCCTTTGTTGTATAACTTTGCAACAATAAACCATCAATCAATCAACCCTTCCTAGCGGTGTTCAGACAGACATGACAGGGAGATCATGTGGGTCGGGTGGAGCTAATTTAAAACGTCATTATTTCTTTGTCTATGGCAGTAATGACCTCAAAATGAACTGCTATCCCTGCCTCCACCCTGAGTCACACACCTGCGTCTCTTTTCCTATTTGAACCATTACCGTTAATAACCAATGAGCGGTAATTCCTTGTTAATGATTAAGTAAATGGCCGCGGTGTTCAAGACGTGGATCGAGATTATGAGGGCCAGGTCAGGGTGGAGCTAATCTAAAGCGTCATTATTTTTTTTATCTAAGCCATTAATGACCTCAACATGAACTGCTATCCCTCCCTCCATCCTGAGTCATACACCTGCGTCTCTTTTCCTATTTGAACCATTACCGTTAATAACCAATGAGCGGCTGTCCAACTCCCTCATGCAAGAGTTAGCCAGCATCTTCGTTATTTCATCACTGTTACTGATGCTAAACTCTGAAGTAGCCTTTCCCTAGTTTGCATCAATACACTGCTCCAGTCGTTTCAGAATCAATAAGCCATTTCTATTCTGTTTAGGTCGTTTTACGAACAGTAGGCTATTACAGTTTTGTTTATTATATTAGTTGCTACTCGCTCTATCAAGACAGCTCCCCAATCGTTTAAAAATAAGCCATTACGATTTTTATCTCGATCCTTACAGAGACAGTATCTATTATAGTTTTGCAGGAGGCTTTTTATCTTATTTGGCACTCGCTCTTGGCTGCCTCCTCTGCTATAGGGAAAAAATAATACACGGGTAGCCTACTAATTGTTTCTTATGACCCTGTGAAGAATTGATATTTTTTCCTCTCTCCTTGTACGTGAGCGGCGCCTCCGCCTCCCCAATACACTCAAATAAGCCTATACACACCTCAAATTACACTTATATTCATTCTTACCGCATTTAATCATCATTATGAACCATAGGAGAGAGGTATTTCGATTGCCTAACGACTCACAGCATGTTTTCCTCAATCTATACTTCCGTTCCTCTTAAAAATCGTAATTGCCAATATCGTGAATTATACCTCAGACTACACTTAAATATCGTTATCAGCGCCTTTAATTACTTATATATGCCATGAAAGGGACATTTAAGCAGTAGCCTAGTTTGCCCGGGGTGAGGGGTCGGTAATTTTCAGGCTAAGGTCATCCTATAATTCCTTGTTTTCATTTATTTCATGCGGGATTTTATGCTGCCTCGCAAATCACCATGTTTTTTTGTCGTCCTTCCCCCTACCAAACTCCATATGCACAGTTCTTTCCGAAAAAAAAAAAAAAAAAAAAAACTTTCGGCCACCTCTTTTGATTCTTTTTTGTAGGAGCAGCGAGTAGCGTTTTTTTTTTTATTATTATTGTTTCCTTTTTTGTGCCCTTGAGCTGTCTCCTTTGTTGTAAAAAAAATGAAGCAAACAAATCAAAACTCACGAGAAATAAAATTGTCGTCCTCAGAATATGTAACAACGAGGAATAATATGTACTTAACCTTTTACTGAACCCTCTCGTAAAACCACAGCCTCTTATAGTACAAAAAAGAATATAGACTGGTTGTGTTAACACGCCGACATCTCTTTTCCTATCTAATCAACTGGCGCTTCTGCTGTCATGTATTCTATTGACCTATAACTGAACCCTCTCGTAAAACCATAGTCTTTTATAGTACAAAAAAAAAAATTATATAGATTGGTTGCATTAACACGCTGACATCTCTTTCACTTCCTAACCATACAAGTACTATTCTGTCGTCATATACGTATTCCTGTAAACCCAAAGCCTCCCGGAAAAGCAAAACCTCGGCATTAAAAAAAGGAAATACACGAGCACTACATCATCTGGAGCTAATGATGCTGCCGAGCCCTGGACGCGGCAGCCACGAGTAATGACCGCAGCAGCCCCGCCCACCGTCATCACTGCTCCCTGGGCGGCCCCGCACGTTAGACAAACCCGAGAACTGTAATTCCCTGTGCTCGTTAGGCCGCCTCGCACACGTCACGGGCTCGGCTGAGGGGTATATATACCTGGGACGACCACAGAAGACAGTAGTATCCTCGATACAAGGCTAAAAACAGCAATGGCGAGAAGGCAAACTTTGAGGAGTCTTCTCATACTCCTCATACTTACCAGTGACGTGCTCGCCCACGTCATCAAAATACAAAATGGTGTAGGGTGGTCGGAGTCCTTCCGAGTTCCAGCTGGCCCTGGACACTCGATGGACTCTGACCTGCAGGACCTTCCCTCCGCTAAGGACACGGTGGAATCCAGCTTGGCATCTCGCGAGGTGCTGGCGAGGTTCCTCCGTGTCGCGGACAGCAACGGACTGCACTCTGGCCCTGGTCTCGAGACGATTCGAGACCGGGCCAGGCAGGCGAAAATCGCGGCGGGCGTTTTAAGTGGGATAATCCACCGACGGAAGAGGGCCCTGGGTGACACGGATAACGAAGGTCTTACGCCTAACTGGTTCTCTCGCCTGGCCGAGAGAAATGTTATTTTTATCACCAGGGTCTTCAGATCTCGGCGGTGGGGGAGGTACAGGTACACGATGAGTGTGTCCTCCCTCATACTCTTGGTGTCCACGATCACGCAAGTGTACCTGGACAGGCAAGGTATGGGGGATATCGGCGACACCTCGACTTACCTGGATTTCTACTGGCTCCTGTACGACATACTTAATGAGGTCAAAGAGTTTGCGGACTCGAATTGCTATTACCCCACCTATTGGCCCGCCGCGTTGCTCGCCCCCGACCACTGCAATCCCTACCGCCTGGTGGAGGAGACCCGCCGTGCCTTGGAAAACAGAGGTGGTGAAATTCAGACAGAATTTAGGTCATTTACTAAATCTGGGGATTTGGTGTTGAGGATAAAAAATATCGTGCTTGAGAGACCCTAAGAAATGACCTCTTTGTTAGTGTCTTCCTAACATTATTTTTTATCTGCGGCAACTAAGTCTCCTGGAAAGTGACGCCTGAATTGTGTTTAAACTTCCTGCCTCGGGATTTCCAAGGCTTGCGTGCGGTGTTGCCTCCACCAGGCGGATGGGATGATGGGATCCAAACCCGCTGCTGACTCCACAGGTAAGAATATTTTACTGTATACTATCTTTGCTTGCGTGTTACAGCGGTGCGCGTGTTACAGCGGTGCATATTAGTTTAGTCCATGATTTTGTTATGTCCCTTTGAACTTGCCATTGCTCATTGCGTTTATCCCTCTCCTGATTGTTATTCCAGAGTGGAAGGAACTGCCTGCACCTCCTTTGTTTCTGCGGTAACGTGCGGGGAGGAAATTTAAGCCATTGCTGCCATCCGGGTAAGAATCTTTAACTGTACAATCTTGGCTTGCATGTTACAGCATTAATATTAGTGGATTCGTCCACATGGGATGTTCTCAATATGCTGTATCATTAGTCCCTTTGAAAAGACTGTTGCTCATTGGGATTCTCTCCCTAATGTTTATTCAGGGTTGTGAGGACTGACCTGAAGGACCTTCCCTCCATGATGGTCACGGTGGAATCCATCCTGATAACACAGATGCTCCTCTCCATGATGACTTGGGCAACGAAAGCCACTGCCTCGCCACGGGTAAGAATGTTTTACTGTACCATCCTTGCTTGCGTGTTACAGCAGTGTATATTATCGGCTTCGTCCACATTTTCATTCTGTATCATTAATAACTTTGTATCATTAATAACTTTGAATTGGTAATGGCTCATTAGGTTTATCCCTTCCCTAACTGTTATTCAGGAGTGAGGAACTCGCCTGAATATCCCCTTCCGGCCTTGCTGTAACGAAAGCCATTGCGATGGAGCCGTTGATCCATCACGAGTATGGATATTTTACTTGGATATCTTTGCTCGAGTATTACAGCAGTCTCTATCTCTATCTATCTCGGTTTCGTCCACATGTTCTCTATATGCTATGATTACTCTCAAACGACTATTACGTATTGGGTTTATCCCTTTCCAAATTCCTCTTCAGGAGTGAGAGGAACTGACCTGAACATCGCCTTCCTGCTTGCTGTAGGGAAAGCCTCTGCTGCTGGCCCTGCTGGAGAAAGTCTACCGTCTACGTCATTGTGCACCAGTACCCAAGACGGCCAGGCAGCTGGGAGCACAAGCCACCACACGTAAGAAATCTTTACTGTATTTTTGCCTTTAATATTACAGCGATGTATTTGGTAAGTTTCCTCCAAATCATTGTTCCCTATACGCTATTTGATTAGTGTCTGAAACGAGAACTGCTCATCGGTTTGTGTTGTTCATTTCCTAATTGTTACTCCGTGTGGAAGGAAGTCTGCACCCACGCGGTCATTCTCCAAAATGGCGCATCGAGTCGGTTGTTCCCTGAATCCCCTGCAAAGCCCTCTCTCTGTGATGGCCACGGTGGAATCTAACATGATGGCACAGCCGCTGGCGAGTGTTGGAGTCTGACTACTCTCTGGCCCTGAGCTCGAGACTTCAGATGAAGCCAGACAACCGAATATCTCCCCTGCTCCTCCCCGCGGTGCTTGCCTTGCCTTGCCTTGCCGAGTGTACAAGGTTGTGCACAACTATAGCGACGGAATGGATCACATTATACACTTGGGTGCCGATGAACACTGCTATTACCCGACATACTGGCCCGTCTCGTTGCTCGCCCCTGACCACTGCAACCAACACTGCCTTCGATAGAGCCTTTGCTGCCACCAGGTTATATTTTTTTACTATTCTGGTATCAATTTTTATCCTTCTCTTGCATATTAGAGCATTATTGTCCACATGTGAATGTTCTCAATTTAAGTATTCTAGTCCTTTCTCGCAAGTTATTCATGATTTTTTCCGTTTCCCAGCTGTCTCGATTTCATTCCCCTTGTTGTCCACAGGAGTGGGCGAGTGGAACCTGGCCTGGACCTCCCCTTCATGCTGTTCCTCCTGGAGAAAGTTTACCTCCCCTTAATGATCCTGCTGGAGAAAGTCTGCCGTCCCTTCCTGGTGAATTCAGTTTGAAGTTCAACCCCTGCGTATTCTAGGGCCCGGCGGTGACCGTCTTTAGATTCAGTGACCTGCCCGAGTTCAGTTTGAACTTTATCCCCTGCGTTTTCTAAGGCCCGGCGGTGACTGTCTTTAGATTCGGTGACATGCCCGAGTTCAGTTTGAACTTCATCCCCTGCGTTTTCTAAGGCCCGGCGGTGACTGTCTTTAGATTCAGTGACATGTCTGAGTTCAGTTTGAACTTTATCCCCTGCGTTTTCTAAGGCCCGGCGGTGACAGTCTTTAGATTCAGTGACATAAGAACATAAGAACATAAGAACGCAGGAGTCTGCAAGAGGCCGGTAGGCCTGTACGAGGCAGCTCCTTTGACCCTAAGCTCCCGTGTATCTAACCCCACCTAATATCGCTGTCCATGAATTTATCTAGTCTATTTTTGAATGTGACAATTGTATTGGCACTCACCACATGACTGCTAAGCCTATTCCACTCATCCACCACCCTATTAGTAAACCAATTTTTGCCTATGTCCCTGTTGAATCTGAATTTATCCAGTTTAAACCCGTTACTTCGTGTCCTACCCGGTTCTCTTACCAACAAAACCTTATGAATGTCTCCCTTATTAAAGCCCTTCATCCATTTATAAACCTCGATCATGTCTCCACGCACCCTTCGCCTTTCTAGAGAATGCAAGTTTAACTGTTTGAGTCTTTCCTCGTATGGCAAGTTTCTCAACCCCTGAATCCTCTTAGTCATCCTCCTCTGCACCGATTCTAACATTTTGATATCCATTCTATAGTAGGGTGACCAGAACTGAACCGCATAGTCAAGATGAGGTCTAACTAATGCTAAATATAGTTTGAGGAAGACTGGGGCTTCTGTTGCTTACGCCCTTGAAATAAATCCCAGTACCCTATTAGCTCGATTTCTAGCTTGAATGCATTGTGCCCTTGGACGGAGATCAGAGCTCACTAAGACCCTAAATCCCTCTCGCACCCAGACCTACTTATGAGAGTGTCATTTAAGCAATAGTTATGTGAGGGGTTGTTCCTACCTACACTCAGAATACTGCACTTCCCTACATTGAACTCCATCTGCCATTTATCCGCCCAGTCATATAATCTGTTGAGTTCACCTTGGAGAATACTAGCGTCCTGATCCGACTCAATTACTCTACCGATCTTGGTATCATCTGCAAATTTACTAACATCACTACTAATTCCTGTGTCTAAGTCATTGATATAAATAATAAACAAAGTGGACCTAATACCGAACCTTGTGGGACCCCACTCGTAACACATCCCCAGTCAGATCTTTTACCATTGATTTGCACTTTGCTTCCTATTGCTAAGCCACGCCTTGACCCAGTTCAAAACTTTACCCTCTACTCCGTGAGCCTGTAATTTAAGCAACAGTCGTTGGTGAGGAACTTTGTCAAACGCTTTACTAAAATCAAGATAGATTACATCATAATTTTCATCTCGGTCAACCGCCTCAAATACTTTATTGTAGAAGGACAAGAGATTGGTGAGGCATGACCTACCTTTTGTGAACCCATGCTGCGAGTCGTGAATTGCTATGTTTCTCTAAATGCTCCTGAATGTTCCTGGCTATTATGGACTCCAGCATCTTCCTATAACCGATGTTAAGCTAATTGGGCGATAGTTTGAAGCAACTGACCTGTCCCCCTTTTTTAAAAATCGGCGTCACATTAGCTACTTTCCAGAGGCTCGGCACATAGACAGTATTTACCGACATCTTAAAGATGTCGGTTAGTGGTCACTGATTATATCACCTAGCTCCTTTAATACCCTCGAAATATCCCGTCAGGACCTGGCGACTTGTTCTTCTTAAGCTTATCTATCTCATCCTGAACTACTTGCCTGGTAATGATTATATCCCTCAATTTATCGCCATCCCCGCCCTCGTACACCTGAACTCTTTCCGGTATAGTCGTTCGATCCTCCTGTGTGAATACTGAAAGGAAGTAGTCGTTCAACAATGTGCTCATATTTTCGTAATGTTCTACTAGCTCACCTGTGGTTGATTTCAGAGTTCCAATTTTCTCCAGTGTTGGTGTTCTATACATCTGAAAGAAGCCCTTATGATTACTTGTCTCATCATTTGATACTTTGATCTCATAGTTCTTTTTTGCTATCCTGGTGTTTTCTTAACTAATCTAGATAGTTCGACGTACCGGCCCCTGAGATGTGTTTCCATTCTTTATTTTCTGATAAATTCCCTTCTTTAACCCAATCTCGTGTTTTAGTCCACGAGTCATCCACTTAGGATCATTGTTTTCTTTTCTAAGTGTTCGCTGTGGTATATGCTGTTCTTGCCCCTCTACTATTACTCTAACTAAATTATTGTAAGACATTTCTACCTGGTTCTCCTGGCTCTCCAATCCGCAGTTCTGGCCCTCATGAATCCAGAAATTATCCCAGTTTACCCCTTCAAGATGTCTTCGAAGCCCTCGTAGTTTGCTCTTCTAAAATCTGGCACTAACACTGGGTTTGGATCACGGTTACCGCCCAGTCTAACCTAAACGACCCGTTCTGTGATCACGATTTCCTACCGCTCCGCCCACCTCCAACTCACGTAGCAAGTTCCCATTATTGGTTAGGACTAAGTCTAATATGTTATCTCCTCTGGTAGGCTCAGTAACTACCTGCTTAAGGAAATTATCTTGTATAACTTCAAGAAAGTCCTCGGCTTCCAGGTCACCCACTAGATCTTCCCAGTCTATATTCCTATAATTAAAGTCCCCCATTACGCAGACATTTCTACTCATACTGCCCTGCCAATCTCCTGTAGTAATATACTCGTGTCCTGCCTGTTAAGGTTGGTGGCCTGTATATAACTCCTAGAGTTAGTTTTTCTTTCCTTTGTAAACGTCCACCCAAACTGATTCTGAATCCATGTTAGTTTTGACTGAGTTGTTAACTAAACATTTAAGTGAGTCTTTAACATATAGCGCAACTCCACCTCCCTTTCTGCCCCTTCTGTCTTTGTGAAACATCTGATAACCCGTTATTTCAAATTCTGACCTAAAATTTCTATTAGCAGTGTCTATCCATGTCTCAGTGATCGCTATTATGTCAAAATTTTCTGAACAAGCTTCACCCCTTAGTAAGTCTATCTTGTTTCTGAGGCTCCTGTTAGTATAGAAGATTCTTAGCCCGTCCTCTGTTACTCCTCTAGAATTACTTCTAAGCTGCCTGGTTATATTATGAGCTAGATGTCCTCCCATTACTCCTCCCATTGCTCATTACTCCTCCCCTCGCCTATACTAAAAAATCACTCAGGGTACCAAGTGCTCGCTAAAGGGAGTATGAGAGAGACTCAACACCCTTGAACGTCAATTGTATCCAGTCACGGGCGTAGAGGGAGTCGTTTCCAAAGAAGAGGTCCCAATTGTCGACGAACAGCCACCCATTGCGCTCGCAGTGCTCAGCAAGTCTGCTGTTCACTGCTATTGCCCTGGACAGCCATCCATCGCCAACGCCCTCCTGGCAGGACGCCACACTACTGGTGACCCACCAGCGTCACGTATCCTGCCTAACAATTCTCTAAAACGCCTGAGAAGGTCCTCGCTTGGCACACGAGAAACGTCGTTTCCACCACAGCTGAGAAAGACAATGGGGTTCGATCCTCGCTTGCCATACACGCCTCAATCCTGTCTGATATATGGCCCACCCTGCCCCTGGGAAACACCCTCGTCCTGTTCTTATCCTTGGAGCAAAATACCTGTCAACATAACGAACCTGACTATCACCAACAACAAGAACCCGACGGTCGGAAGGGGGCCAGGAGGGGTGGGTGAAGGGGAGGGGAGAGCGGGAAGGAGGGAGGGACCTGCTGTGAAGAACGAGGAGAAATTGTGGAAGAGGTGGAAGGTGGAAAGGGGAGGAGGAAGAGGAAGAAGGAGAAAGGGAGGGTGAGGTGGTGGAGGAGGAATGGACGAGGAGAGGGAGGAGGAAGAGGGGAAAGGGAAGGTAAGGGACAGGTGTTGGAGGGAGGGACGAGCGAGGAGGCGGAGGACAAGGAGGAGAAAGAGGGAGAGGAGGAGGAGGAGGGGGAGAGGGCGGGAAGAGGGAGAGGGGGACGGAAGAGGAAGGCGAGGAATTTGAGGCGGAGGAGGAGGAGGGAGGAGGAGGAGGAGGAGGAGGAGGAGGAGGAGGAGTAGGTGAAAGGGAGAGGAGGTGGGGAGGGAGGGACGGACGAGGAGAGGGAGGAGGAAGAGGGGGAAGGGGAAGGTGAAGGACAGGTGTGGGAGGGAGGGACGAGCGAAGAGGCGGAGGAAGAGGGAGAGGAGGAGGAGGAGGAGGGTGGGCGGGGAGAGGGGAGAGGGGGGACGGAGGAGGAAGGCGAGGAGGAGGAGGAGGAGGAAGAGGAGGAAGAAGAGGAGAAGGAGGGTGGGAAGTGGGGAGATCGGAGATGGTCGAGGAGGAGGAGGAGGAGGATGGGAGGGCTGCTGTGTGGTTGAAGACAATACTAGGGGAGGAGGACGAGGAAGAAGAGGAAGAGGAGGGGAGGACGAGGAAGAAGAGGAAGAGGAAGGGAGGAGGAGGAGGCGGGGCTTGTTGCTGCTGCACTAACCAGTAAGTGTACCTGGGCGGCGAGAGTCGTAACCCTATTCTCTAACTCTATGATCCTCTGATCATCCTTCTGAGTCTTAACGCAGAACCTACAAACGTCCTTGGAAAGAAAGTACTGCTTGGCCATGCGAAGGCCACACCCAGAACAACGCTTGAGGGACGTCATGGTGAAGATATGGGCGAGGCAAGACGGAAACAATTAGGCGCGTTAAGACGATAACAAAGTACGCAGCTGCGGTGAGGTCGTCAGGTCAAAATGTGTATCTAGGAAAACAAACCAACAGCTGCTGTGAGGTCGTCAGGTCAAAAATGTGTATCTAGGAAAACAAACCAACAGCTGCGGTGAGGTCGTCAGGTCAAAAATGTGTATCTAGGAAAACAAACCACAGCTGCTGTGAGGTCGCAGTCAGGTCAATTCCCCGGGGAAAAGGGTGTGTCTCAGGTAAAAAGGCGCGGCTATTTCTTCCCACCAAGACAAAATACAGGCCAATATTAATATACTGAGAAATCACTTACGTAAAGAAGATAATACCTGTGTTCACTAGGTTTGCGCGAAAAGTGGATTATCTAGTGTTTTGTGTGGACTTAGAAATTAACGTAGCATGGCACGCCTGATTCACGTGGTCCTATTATCACAGCACAGTAAAGTATCCTAATAGTAGAAGGAGAAGAAAACACAAAAGCAATATAAAACCGTGTAGCACTGGGTTGGCGTGAAAGAGTGTTGAATTTAGTGTAGATGTGGGAAGCTTAATACACTTGTCCTAGGAGTAACTGTGAATCACTATCTAACTAAGTAAATACTAAATCAGAACACTTAGCGGTCTGTAGTAGAAGGCAGGGTAATCCTCCTGGTTTTGTAGTCCTCCAGTACAGCAGCAGTTACACAGAAGCACAGAACGCCTCACACCGCGAAAGCAGAGGAAAACAGAGGAAAGAGCGAGTTGGCACCACACAGCAGCGGGGCAAAGTCACGTGTGAACCCAAGGAAGGTCGCGCGCTGACATGTCTGAGTTCAGTTTGAACTTTATCCCCTGCGTTTTCTAAGGCCCGGCGGTGACAGTCTTTAGATTCAGTGACATGTCTGAGTTCAGTTTGAACTTTATCCCTTGCGTTTTCTAAGGCCCGGCGGTGACAGTCTTTAGATTCAGTGACATGTCTGAGTTCAGTTTGAACTTCATCCCCTGCGTTTTCTAAGGCCCGGCGGTGACAGTCTTTAGATTCAGTGACATGTCTGAGTTCAGTTTGAACTTTATCCCCTTCGTCTTCAAAGGCCCGGCGGTGACCATCTTTAGATTAAGAGACCTGCCTGAAATCTGTTTGAAAATCATCCCCTACGTTGGATAATAGCGGTGCTCTTCCGAAAACCCTTTGACCTCAATAAGTATGTCATGAGCTAGCCAGTAGAAATTCAGTGAAAACCCTTCGACCTCAATAAGTATGTCATGAGCTAGCCAGTAGAAATTCACTGAAAACCCTTTGACCTCAATAAGTATGTCATGAGCTAGCCAGTAGAAATTCAGTGAAAACCCTTTGACCTCAATAAGTATGTCATGAGCTAGCCAGTAGAAATTCACTGAAAACCCTTCGACCTCAATAAGTATGTCATGAGCTAGCCAGTAGAAATTCACTGAAAACCCTTTGACGCGGCGGGCCAATAGGTGGGATAATAGCAGTTCTCGTCCGCAAACCCTTTGACCTCATTAAGTATGTCTTATAAGAGCCAGTAGAAATCCAGGTAAGTCGAGGTGTCGCCGATATCCCCCATACCTTGCCTGTCCAAGTACACTTGCGTGACGGTGGGTCCAAGAGTATGAGGGAGGCCACACTCATCGTGTACCTGTATCTCTCCCACCGCCGAGATCTGAAGACCCTGGTGACGAGGACAACCTTCATCTCAACTAAGCGAGACAGCCAGTCAGGCGCAAGATCTTGGTGTATGCTGTGTGTCCAGGGTTAGCTGGAACTCGGAAGGACTCCGACCAGCCTACACCATTTTGAATCCGGATAACGTGGGCGATCACGTCATCCGTAAGTGTGATGAAGAGTATAAGAAACTTCTTCCAAGTTGGTGTTCTCGCCATTGATGTTGGGAACGAACGACACAACACGCGAGAAATCGAGTGGTATCAAGACCGTGTCGGGGTTTATGACTGCCTTTTTTTGTGTGTGTGCGTGTGTTTGTACGCAAGATTTATCCCCTAGTATCAAAAGGGGAACGGGCCCTTGTCCGAAGACGGCCCGGAGAAACTAGCTCTGTACTTCTTCAATGTGGGATTTTCAGGCTTTTGGAGTTTCAACTTTGGCTGTTGTAATTATTTCAACTTGGGCTGTAGTAATTATTTTAACTCAGGCTGTAGTGTTAAATTTTTAACTTCAGCTTTTGGAGTTATTTATATTAGTACATAAATGCAATCTAAATACCGAAGTTGTTGTCCATAACTTATCTAGAAATGATGAAAAAAAAATACTTTCAACTATTTTTTCCTGTTTTTAATTTTACCAAAGTGGTTGACATGCATGCAATAGGCTATTAAGTCAAATGTCAAAAGTTTCAAATTAATAAGGAAATATTCTGAATATTTACTATGACTATCCAATAGTATTTATCACAAGTAGCCAATAGTACAGACGAAAAAATTACCCCACTCACAAGTCTGCGATGTGTTTGTTCTACATCATTAAAATTCTTGCCTGTGGACGGACATTTGAAATATAACAGTCTAGGCAAGAGGTGTATTGCTAGCGATACTGCAGTGACACTTTCGACCTTCACAAATAGGTCATTACAGTATATGCAAATTTGTCCGTTGTTTATGATTAAATTCAGAAGTAACGGTTCCCTGGGATAGCGCGAGTGTGCAATGTGAAGTGTAGCTGAACAGTGCTGCCGCTGTAGCCCAGGACCCCCAACCTTCAAGGAGCAGCACGCCAGCCGTCACTCCAGGCTAGATCCACTTCCGGCTCATCTCGGTTGTGTTCACAGGTGGCCTCAAGTGATAGTGTCATGGACCACTTCACTAAGTTTAAAAAAGTTATAATAAAGCTGCAAAACAGGAACGTGTGATTTACTGAAACCCTTCCTAGCTACTTACATACGTCGATAGTTGTGTATCCTGTATTTGCCCCTAGATATGGTGCTACGGCCAGAGGTGGGCAAGTGCGGTACTTAGTGCGGTAGTACCGCATCACAAAAAAAGTACCGTATGTGTTGTATTTTTATACTGTGTCTAGAATATGCATATATAGACAGTCAAGTGAATTATAGTGTGTATAAGCAAGAAACTTTACCTAAAGATGTGTGTACGTAATTTCTGTGTTAAATTCACTACAGAAACCTAGAAGATACGATATTTGTCAATCAAAGTCAAAGACAACGAAAGCCTGTTTAGATTCTATTTGAGTTACCGCTCGACGTAAATACTTTCGATTTTATTTGCGTTACCGTTCGACGTGAATACTTTCGTTTTCTATTTCATCTCTCCTCGCTCCACCGGTTGACTCTGTGTCCTTTGATCCTGGTCTCTTTCACGTCTCTCCACTTATTTCCGTCACTATTATACGTTTTCATACTCCTGCAACTACCGAGGTTATCGCATTGCATTGTCATGTTCAGGAACCACCGATACAAGCAGTCAGACGGAAAAATAAACCTGAGGCGGCAGTGTTTACCCGCCTTACCACGCCTGCGGTAACTCACTCACGGGTGCTCGGAGCCGCGGTGACTGTTGGCCTTACCAGAGGTGCGGTAAGTGGTTGATGAATGCGAATTTACCGGGTGGGCGGAGATACCGCGAAGCTTACCAGCCACAGGTCCGGTAAATGGTTTGATGAATCCAGCCCCTGGAGGTTACACTATTATTGTGTCCGAGTGTACATGGCAACTTTGCATCCTTCATCATCATTTTAACAGTTACGTCTTTGGCTTCAAGCTTAAGGAAATGCATTAAAAAGTGTTTTTCAACTACTCCTTTTTGGACTATTGCTACTCACACACTGTTGTTAATAATAAGGCAACAATATATTGATTTCATATATTTGTTACATAGAAACTTTATGACGTCATTGTCCAAGCCCTTCCTGCGTCGTGACTGGCTCGGTCTGGCTGACACATCTGACTGTTGATTGGCTGGTTGTGGGTATGGGACCGAGCCAGTATACAGTTCCGAATAATGCCCCCGGGACACAGGGCAGGTGTGGCATCCGGGCAACCACAGTTTACCTTCCCCAGGTTTTCCCAGATACTTATTTATCGACTAGCCCGAAAGGGAGGATGCACTCGCCAACTGTTCGGGCCGAGACTGGAACCTGCAGCCGCGGATTCGTAGCTAGGCACGCTAACCACTAGACCACGGAGGGTACGGGCGGAAGGGTGAGGGAATTATCGTGTTACCGGTATATATGAAGCAGGCAGTATACAACTATTTATTATTATTCTTTTTTTTACACCAAAGGAAGCAGCTCAAGGGCAACAGAAAGAGTAAAAAAAAAAAAAGCCCGCTAACCGCTGCTCCTATAAAAGACGAAGTAAAGAGTAGCCAATAGAGAGGTCAGTTTCATAATCTTTCTTTTTTATCTTCCTTTTTCTCTTTTCTTACAGTCTTTTACCTTCCTTTTCTCTTTTCTTTCCTTTTTACCTTCTACTCTTCTTCTTCCTCGGTTTTTTCGTCTTTTTTCTTCTTGATGCTCGCCGGTGTGTGTGGGAGGCAATGGCATTAGTGTTCTTTCTCCTTCTCCTTCTTTTTCCTTTCCTACACCCACGCCACGTCATGTCCTTATGTTTCTTTCTTTTTTTTAACCTTCTTTTCTGCATCCACGTCACCTCATTTCATAATCTTTCTTTTGTATCTTCTTATTTTTCTTTTCTTATAGTCTTTTACCTTCCTTTTTTCTCTTTTCTTTCCTTTTTACCTTCTGTTCTTCTTCTTCTTCCTCGTTTTTTCTTCTTTTTCTCCTCTTCCTCCTTCTTTTTCTTTTTCTTCTTCTTGTTCTTCCTTTTACTCTTTTACTCTTTTCTTAACATTCTTTCCCGTTCTTTCACCTTCATTTTCCTCCTTTTTTTCTTATACCTTCTTTTTTCTCTTTTCTTTCCTTTCTTACCTTCTTTTATTCTTCTTTTATTCTTCTTCGTCCTCCTCTTCATAGTTTTTCTTCATTTTCTATTCCTCCTCCTTCCTCTATTTTTTTCTTGCTTTTACTATTTCCTCTTTTACTATTTTATTTCCTCTTTTCTTACATTTTTTCCTGTTCGTTCACCTTCATTTTTCTCTTATCTTCTTTCTCACTTCTTTTTCAGCCTTGTAACCCGGCCCTAACCTCGGCGGGGCGGATCAGACCCTCATTACTGCCTGCACCAACACGCTTTTTCTTCGGCCTAACTTGCATGATTAAGACACCCGCTGGAGGACGTCGAGGCCCCGCCAGCAAACAGCGAACGTCCTCTGCCTGACCCGCCTCTCCTCGCCCCTCGCCGCCGCCGCCCCGCCCAGAAAACATGTGATGGTCGTTTCTTCTTCTTCTTCTTCTTCTTCTTCTTCTTCTTCTTCATCATCATCCTCTTCTTCCTTCTTGTTCTTGTTCTTGTTCACAGATACCAAGTCGATGATAAAATATGTGTGATTCTATTTTGTGTTATATTTTCTTCTTTTTCCTTTTCTTCTTGTGCTTCGATTTGGTATTTACTTGTTCTTCTTCGTCTTTGTTTTCCTGTTGTTTTTTTTTCTTCTTCTTTTCTTATTCTTCTTCCTCCTCTTCTTCCTTCTTGTTCTTCTTCTTGTTCTTATTTTCTTCATCTTCTTTTTCTTCTTCTTCTTCTTCTCTTTTTTTTTTTCTTCTTCTTCTTCTTCCTCCTCCTCCTCCTCTTCTTATTCTTTTCTTCCTTTTCCTATTTTTTTTCTACTTCATCTTTTTTGTTTTTTCTTCCTTTTCTATTTGGAGTTTCTTCTTCTTCTTCTTCTTCTTCTTCTTCTTCTTCTTCTTCTTCTTGGCGATGGTAGTGGTGGTGGTCACGCTGATGTTGATGATGACTATATTAGGGGTGGTGGTGATGGTGGTGGTGGTGGTGGTGTTAGGGAAAGTCATAATGATAATAAAGATGACTATGATGATGATGATGATGATGCTTAAGATAATGATGGATGTAATGGTGGTCTTGGTGGTGGTTAAGATTCTGATAATGATGATAATAATGATGATAGAAGGAGGGGGAAGAAAAAGAAGAAGAAAAAGAAAAGAAGAAAATTAAGAAGAAAAAAAGGTGAAGCTGATGAACAAGAACAAGAAGAAAAAGAACAAGAAAAAGAAGAACAAGAAGAAAAAGAAATACCAAATCGAGGCACACACTTTATCGTGACTGAAGTGACTAAAATCGTTGCCATGGACGTTATAGCGAAGAAGCCAAATCATCTTCCTCATCATCTTCGAACAATGCAACGAAGAGGTCGGTTCCTAATTTACCTTAAGACCAGTTTTTGGCGGCCGGAGCGAGGGCAGCGAGGCGGGGATCGTGGCATCACATAACTTGGGCTGAACCTCTTTTTCACCGACACAAGGTAGCGAGGCGGGGATCGAGGCATCATAAAACTCGGGCTGAACCTCTTTTTCACCGACACAAGGATCGAGGCATCACATAACTCGGGCTGAACCTCTTTTTCACCGACACAAGGATCGTGGCATCACATAACTCGGGCTGAACCTCTTTTTCACCGACACAAGGATCGTGGCATCACATAACTCGGGCTGAACATTTTTTTCACCGACACAAGGATCGAGGCATCACATAACTCGGGCTGAACCTCTTTTTCACCGACACAAGGAAGCGAGGCGAGGATCGAGGCATCATATAACTTGGGCTGAACCTCTTTTTCACCGACAGAACGGGATCAAAAGTTTAAAGTCCGCGCCACACGTCAGAGGAAAGGAAGAGTTTCTCACAAATTGGGAGACGACGAAACCGGTTATATATCACAAAATGCGGTGATTCTCAAGATATCACTACGCAAGTACTTAAAATAATCATAAAAAAAGTTAAAAAAATAAAAGAGTTCCTGCCCTCAAACACTCAACTTAGTATTATGTCGATACACGATGATAGCGAGAGTGTAAAGGGCTATTACACTGGGCAAATTTTCCGTGGATCTTCAGGCAAACCACGATTTCCGCTGGCGTGGTTCTAATTTTTTCTTGCTATTGCTGCTGCTGATGGTGGTGAGTAATACCGTCGTCATTCTGTGAATTCAACCGTAGCTTTGGAAGATCGTGGACGAGTCAGAAAACCACAGAAATATGAGAGCCACGCCAGCGGAAATCGTGGTTTGACTGAAGATTCACGGAAAATTTGGCCAGTGTAATAGCCCTTTAGTGTACCTTTACGATCCACCGTCTTCCACTACACGCCCTCCCCCGCTACGATGTGTACAGTGCCGGCCAACGTGTCATTACGGGCCCGTTTGCAGCAGTTGTGTGCATGTTTGTGCTGCCGTTGTCCAAACACTCGCCACGCCCACGCCCTCCACCCTGCGCGGAGCGAGGGGCGACGCAAGCACCGCCGCCTCAGGCATTCCTTACACAGCTTAAACTCACTCCACGGGCGAAGGACCGCCGCCTTCCTGTTTTGAAGGAACGCACAGAAATGAGTTTCATTGGATTTCTCGAAAGTCAAAAAGATTGGAATTCATCACGACGGCCGCGACCCCGGACGGAAACTGCTTACACATCAACAAGTTGCCTTAATGAACTAACTTTGCACGTGAGAGATGCGAAGACGTGATAATGATCGATGAAAAATATTCTTTTAATCTGAGCCAGAAAGGCGCGGGTCCTCAGGGTGAATATCACGCCTGTAGTGCAGGCAGCGACTTCATGAGAGTTAGGGAAATACACTTCAGTGTTTTATGAGTATTACACACACGGCAAGATTATCCCCCGGGTGTCATGTTCCCGCGTTGCCTTCACGACGACGAAGCACGAAAGAGGCTCCAAGTCACGCCGATGAGGCACGAAAGAGGCTCCAAGTCACGCCGATGAGGCACGAAAGAGGCTCCAAGTCACGCCGATGAGGCACGAAAGAGGCTCCAAGTCACGCCGATGAGGCACGAAAGAGGCTCCAAGTCACGCCGATGAGGCACGAAAGAGGCTCCAAGTCACGCCGATGAGGCACGAAAGACGATCATAGTCACGCCGATGAGGCACGAAAAAGGCTCCTAGTCACGCCGATGAGGCACGAAAGAGGCTCCAAGTCACGACGAGGAGGCACGAAAGAGGCTCAAGTCACGCCGATGAGGCACGAAAGAGGCTCAAGGCACGCCGATGAGGCACGAAAGAGGCTCCACGTCACGCCGATGAGGCACGAAAGAGGCTCCAAGTCACGACGATGAGGCACGAAAGAGGCTCCAAGTCACGCCGATGAGGCACGAAAGAGGCTCCAAGTCACGACGATGAGGCACGAAAGAGGCTCCAAGTCACGCCGATGAGGCACGAAAGATGCTCCTAGTCACGCCGATGAGGCACTAAAGAGGCTCCAAGTCACGCCGATGAGGCACCAAAGAGGCTCAAGTCACGCCGATGAGGCACGAAAGAGGCTCAAGTCACGACGATGAGGCACGAAAGAGGCTCCAAGTCACGCCGATGAGGCACGAAAGAGGCTCAAGTCACGCCGATGAGGCACGAAAGAGGCTACAAGTCACGCCGCTGCGGCACGAAAGAGGCTCCAAGTCACGACGATGAGGCACGAAAGAGGCTCCAAGTCACGCCGATGAGGCACGAAAGAGGCTCCAAGTCACGACGATGAGGCACGAAAGAGGCTCCAAGTCACGCCGATGAGGCACGAAAGAGGCTCCAAGTCACGCCGATGAGGCACGCTAGAGGCTCAAGTCACGCCGATGAGGCACGAAAGAGGCTCAAGTCACGCCGATGAGGCACGAAAGAGGCTCCAAGTCACGCCGATGAGGCAATTTGCACGCTGGCCGCCTCATCCTTGAAGCAGCGGGTGTCCTGCCCGCCGCCCTAACGAGGCCACCAGCACGCCAGCCCGGCACCGCGCCCCACCTGCGAGAACAATTTATTTTCACTTTGTCCCTTTGTCGGCGACTATTCTGTGCAACAAGAGTTAATATCAGCGACTTGTAATTTATTGTACTTGTATACGCTGATACATGGCGGGGTTATTCCCTTGGCGTGGGCGTTTTAATAATTGCGTACCCTATTTGCACGCACCCGCCTAATGTAATACAATTATCGTGGAGTTCGTAAAGCGAAGTAGCGAGTACCAGCAGCAGATTAATATTCCCCTCCTTGAAGCTGGAAGCAAAAATGGTGAGCAGACTGTTCTGACGTTTGCATTTAGAATGTATAATGGGATAAGGTCCTGGTTAAGGCGCCCGCAACAAAGCCGGCGAGAACACGTCCTGCAGAGAAGCAAGGTTCGGGGACCGGAACCATGGCGGGCAGGAAACCTTATAGATGAAATGTTTGGGGGACGCATTACAATGGAATCAGGACCGACAAAAGGCCCAGCGTACACTACTGAAAAGGAGGAAAATCCATGACGGAAACAAGGCCTTTCTTCCTATGAATCGCTGTGAAGAACCGTCGATAATTACCGCTCCTTCACGGCCACGGCGGCGCTGCCTTGGTGCGGGGATGATTTGTGAGAGGAATTAGAGGGACGAAGAACAATTATATTGCTAGGATTTAGGTCTCTGAGACACGAGACTTCCAATTAAGACAATTAGTCAGGGAGGATCGAGGATGTCTTGTGGCGGGGCGCAGAGTAATTGTTGTGAAAGAAAAGGTAACTGATTGTTGGCAGGAAGCGGCTGAGTGGTGGATAATGTTTCTGGGGCTTTGGCGCCACAAGGCTGTTCTGTTCTGTTGTTCATTAGAGGAATGTAAAGTTGGGGCATACGCTATGGCTTCGCGTGGCCCCGGTCCTCATTTCTGTCGCATTGGCCCTTGAGCCTGTGGTGGGTGAGAATCCATTATCCGGGACACGGGCCAGTGTGACATCCGGGTTACCACAGTTTACCTTCCCAGGTTTCCCCAGGTACCCATTTATCGGCCAGCCTGAAACGGAGGATAAACACCTGGGTGAGCTGCACGCCAACTGTCCGGGCCGGGATTCGAACCCAGGCCCGCGGATTTGTAGCTAGGTACGCTAACCACTATACCTCGGACGCGGCAGAGTAGAGCACATACTCAATTCAGAAGTTTCGTGGTTCCTACAACAAAGGCAGTAAAATACATGGTAAAAGAAAATGCAACTTCTGAGTGATGTGTGAATGAGAGCATGCACGTATATGTGATGCATAATAAACTGGAAAAAATAACACTCGGAGGAATGGAATTCCGTAAATATAATAAAACTCTGGAAAAAATACCGTAGAGTTCAATTCCGTCCTTTGGACTGAAGCCGCGATGGGTGTGAACCTCTTACCAGTAGACGCAATGGAGATTCTTACATCCGCATTAATTCTTTCGTTTTGTTTATGAAGCCAAGCGGGTGAACGGACGAGTACTGGCGGAGTGCCGAATTATGACAACATTTTCAACTTCTCAAAAATCTTACGCAGTTTTTCTTGCCTATCGCGTCTGACTCATTCCGATCCATTGCATCTGACAAAACACCAGCGCCGCCAACAATGAAGTCTTTGAAAGTCTTCCTCTGTAAGCGACAGGGGAACGACGCACGGCGGCGACATATACTACACCATTGATAGTGAGCAGCCGTGCACAGACATCTGCAGCACACGAGCGGCCCTTGACTATGCAAAGGACCGTATTATTAGGTCCGTATTCTCAAGCCCATTTTATCAAGGCCGTATTCTCGAGCCCGTAGTCTCAAGCCCGTAGTCTCAAGCCCGTATCCTCAAGCCCATAGTCTCAAGCCCGTATCCTCAAGCCTGTATTATCAAGCCCGTATTCTCAAGCCCGTATTTTTAAACGTCTCGGCGCCTCCGTTCGCCTGTTTTAAAAGCCTCTCGTATAAGTTTATGTGATTTTCGTGGACTGTTTTGTGACCCTAAGGATGGTTCGACACGACTGCTGCTTCTTGAACGGGAAAATCACACAAGAAAACCTGATTAATCTTCTCTGTGGCCTTGGACAACAATCGTAACTGGAGCCCGATACCTTTAAGAATACGGACCTTTGTCACTTCGGGCTCACACACCCACATTTGTTAAGGCTTTTGTAGATGTTGTGTTAGTATTTCGATGGGTAGTTTCTTGAGCCTGGTGAGAGTAAGCCTAGCAATAGTAAATTAGTAGTAGCTTAGTTATAGTAAGCACGACTCATATTCTCAAACATTTTGCGACTTACTTACACATCCATATTTGGTAAGGCTTTCGTAGAGGTTGTGTTAGTATTTCGATGGGTAGTTTCTTGAGTCTGGTGATAGTAAGCCTAGCAGTAGTAAGTTAGTAGTAGCTTAGTAATAGTAAGTACGACTCATATTCTCAAACATTTTGGGACTTACACACTCACATTTTGTAAGGCTTTCGCTGCGGTTGTGTTTAGTTCCATGGGTAGTTTCATGAGCCTATAGTAGTAAGAGCAAAAGGTACATAAAATCAACTGGGAATGAAATAAAGACAAATAAAGCTTGTCAGCATATTGGAGCAAAAGTAAAAGGTCCATAAAATCAACCGGGAAAGAAATCATACTGGAGCAGAAGTAAAAAGTTCATAAAATCAACTGGGAAGGAAGTAAAGAAATAAAGCTTCCCGTCAGCATATTGGAGTACAAGTAAAAAGTCCAGGAAATGTCTGGTGAGTTGCTTTCGTAAAGGTCGTATTAGTCGGAAACGCTTTTAATCAACCCTTTTTGGCACACACGGTGTATATGTACATACGAGAAACTGCAACAACACAGTGAAAATATCCCGTAATGAACACCACTGAATGCCGGGGATCGAACCCGAGCCTTCTGCGGGCAGCACACCAACTACGCCGCCGATGTCCACAGTGCGGGGCTGGGGCGTCACTGTGTTATTGCAGTTTCTCTAATGTGTATATATAGGTAGTATTAGTGTTTCCATTGGTATTACTAAGCCGGTACGATGTTACTATTGCTTACTATCACTAGGCTCAAGAAACTACCCTTCGAAACACTAACACAGCCTCTACGAAAGCCTCGTCATCTCTCTGTCCGTGTGTGTGTGTGTGTGTGTGTGTGTGTGTGTGTGTGTGTGTTTACGTTGTTGCCTATTGCGCCAAAAAGCTACGAAAGCCTCGTCGTGTGTGTGTGTGTGTGTGTGTGTGTGTGTGTGTGTGTGTGTGTGTGTGTGTGTGTGTGTGCGTGCGTGCGTGCGTGCGTGCGTGTGTGTGTGTGTGTGTGTGTGTGTGTGTGTGTGTGTGTGTGAGCCCCGAAATGTTTAAGGTTCATATTCTTAAACGTATCGGGCTGCCATTACGATTATTTCCCAAGGCCACAGAGAAGATAACTCAATTTTTCTTGGGCGATTTTCCCGTTCAAGAGAGTACTAATATTAAAAGAAAGAAGAAATCACGCGTGTCGTCAGCATATGGGAGCAGAAGTAAAAGGCCCATAAAACAGAGAAGCGTGTATCCTCTGAAGGCAAATAAGTCTCTGGTGGGTTGACGAGGCTCAGAGAACCTTACGCCGCTGAGTGACTGCCATCCCTCGAGGCTACCGATGCGCCTGTTCTTTTGTCTCTAAGGGGGGACTTTGGGGATGTTTTTTTTCTGTACCTTTTTCTTATACTTATTGATAGTGATTTTCTTGGAGGATATTGACGCGACTTTTTTTCGCTCTTTCTTACGGGAGGACTTTATGCATTTTCTGTCTTTTTACGGGAGTACTTTATGGAGTTTTCTGTCTTTTACGGGAGTACTTTATGGATTTTCTGTCTTTTTACGGGGAACTTTATGGATTTTTCTGTCTTTTTACGGGTGTACTTTATGGAGTTTTCTGTCTTTTTACGGGGGAACTTTATGGATTTTTCTGTCTTTTTACGGGAGCACTTTATGGAGTTTTCTGTCTTTTTACGGGGGAACTTTATGGATTTTTCTGTCTGTGTACGGTAGTAGTTTATGGATTTTCTGTCTTTTTACGGGGAACTTTATGGATTTTCTGTCTTTTACGGGGAACTTTATGGATTTTCTGTCTTTTTACGGGGAGTACTTTATGGATTTTTCTGTCTTTTTACGGGAGTACTTTATGGATTTTTCTGTCTTTTTACGGGAGTACTTTATGGATTTTTCTGTCTTTTTACGGGAGTACTTTATGGATTTTTCTGTCTTTTTACGGGAGTACTTTATGGATTTTTCTGTCTTTTACAGGGGAACTTTATGGAGTTTTCTGTCTTTTGACGGGGGTACTTTATGGAGTTTTCTGTCTTTTTACGGGAGTACTTTATGGATTTTTCTGTCTTTTTACGGGGGAACTTTATGGAGTTTTCTGTCTTTTTACGGGGGAACTTTATGGATTTTTCTGTCTTTTTACGGGAGCACTTTATGGAGTTTTCTGTCTTTTTACGGGGGAACTTTATGGATTTTTCTGTCTTTTTACGGGAGTACTTTATGGATTTTTCTGTCTTTTTACGGGAGTACTTTATGGATTTTTCTGTCTTTTTACGGGAGTACTTTATGGATTTTTCTGTCTTTTTACGGGAGTACTTTATGGAGTTTTCTGTCTTTTTACGGGGGTACTTTATGGAGTTTTCTGCCTTTTTACGGGGGTACTTTATGGAGTTTTCTGTCTTTTTACGGGGGAACTTTATGGATTTTTTTTTACGGGGGAACTTAAGTTTTTTTTCACGGGGTACTTTATAGATTTTTTTTTTGTCTTTTTTTAAAGGGGTACTTTAGTTTTTTTTAGTGGGTAATTTATTGATTTTTGTCTTTTTTACGGGGGTACTTTTCTGAATTTTGTCATTTTTATATGGGGTACTTTATTGATTTTTCTGAGGTACTTGTACCTCAGTTATCTTTTTACATTTTTAATAATAACATACACGTTTACCTTACTACATTTTACCTTTTTCTAGTACCATTCTTTTAAACAATAACAACCTCTTCTATTTACTATTTTACCAGCAGTTAGACTTCAATAACTACTATGCGAGTCTGAATAAACCCGTGAATTTGAAGCCATAATCGCCACGTATTCTAAGAAGCTTTCGGCTCTCCCAACAACTATTTCCCAAGGTCACGAAGGAGATTAGTCGGGTCCTCAGGAGTGTTTTTTTTAATGTTCACGGTGCAGATGCCTCGTCAAACTATTACTTGGCTCATAAAATTACGCATGGAAATACTAACACAACATCTTCTACGAAAGCCTTACCAAATGTGTGTGTGTGTGTGTGTGTGTGTGTGTGTGTGTGTGTGTGTGTGTGTGTGTGTGTGTGTGTGTGTGTGTGTGTGTGTGTGTTCTTGTTTCTGCGTCCACCTGATCTAGACTCAGCTGCGTGCATTCCTAGCTCCAAGTTCCCCAAAACCAGCGTCTTTTCGCAGCCTACCTCCTGGAGCGAAGCACATACTATGTACACAAGGACTCTAGGCTCC
Organism: Eriocheir sinensis; assembly: GCF_024679095.1. Classification (NCBI taxonomy): domain Eukaryota; kingdom Metazoa; phylum Arthropoda; class Malacostraca; order Decapoda; family Varunidae; genus Eriocheir; species Eriocheir sinensis. The sequence continues at coordinate 58,472 of NW_026110745.1, forward strand.
TTGCCGTACACACCAAACACTTTGATGGCTCCCCCGCCAGTGCATCGGGTTTCGAACAAGCGGCCGCGCAGCCCCGACAAGGGCGAGACGCTGCGGCTGGTGCTGGAGCCGCCGTCGGTGCCCGCCAGGAAGAGGTGGCTCGGCAGCCACCCGTGTCTTCACGTGGATGACCACAACCGTGTGCTGGGTTCGGTGAACGGTCACGCGTGCCTCGTCCAGCTGGACTCCGGGGCCCAGATCACCTTCCTCTTCCACACCATGGCCAAGAGGCTGGGGCTGATCACCGGCACGGAGCCCACCGAAAAGCAGGACATCGACCTCTGGATCGCCTCGTGGGTGCTGGACGTCATAGAGCTGAAGGCCGTCCCCATCAGTCTGGGGGGCGGCGTGGAGATGGTCGTCCCCGCCACTGTGTTCCCGGCGTGGCTGGAGGACATGTACGACGCAGACGAGGTCGTGCTGGACGCCCACCACTTGCGGCGCGGCAGCATGGTGCAGGTGTTTCGGCCTGACGGCAGCGATCTCTTCGTCTGCCATCCGCAGCAGCTGCGGCGGAGGCCGAGGAAAACGGAGCGTTCCGTGGAGCCTGACGTCCTCTGGGTGCGGCGGGAGGGCGGCGCGGCGTGGCCCAGGCCCATGACGGTGCTGCTGGACACCGGCGCCCAAGGCTTCCACGTGTCTGAAAGACGCCGCAAGCTGCTCCTCGCGAGCAGGAAAGGCCGCAGGACGCCCAAGCGCGTCGTGCTGGACTTGGGCGACGGCTGCCGCGTGAACGCCGCGCCGCTGGAGGAGGTGGCCTCCAACGACCATGACTTTGTCATGGGCGTCTCCCTCCTGTGCAAGTACGGCGCCGTGCTGGACCACGCCCGCCACACGCTCGCCTTCAAGACCGGCTCCCAGTGGCGGGAGGTCAGCACACAAGGCCCTCAGCAGGGGGTGGTCAGCACAAAGGTTCCACTAAGCAGCTCGTCGGGAACAAGGCGGTGGAGGCGAGACAAGCGTGTGAGGATAACAGTTACATGGCACACTAAACACCAAGCCAGCACCTAGGCTCACAGGGAAGGGTGTGGCCAACACACCTCCAAGTAAAGGAGGGATTTATGTTCATGGACGATGAGCTTAGGTGTGGTTAAGTTTACAGGAGCTGCCTTGAATAAGCCCACCGGCCTTGCAGACTCCTTATGTTCTTCTTTTATCTATCCCTCTCCATCTACCTCTAATACTTTTCAGGTGTACATTAAGAGAGTTTCCGGAGACTAGGAGGCTGTGTCTGAGGGAACACTAATGTCTTTGGGGGTTGACCCAACAAGTCCATATTTCTTTGAACATGTTGACTGACCACTAAACGCACAGCGGACAAGACTTTTCTTGTCAAGGTCCTTTGCTCTTTACCAACTCGGCGTGAATTAGCCACAAAGCAATTCCTCGTGAGTGAAACAACGGCACCCAAGCTGTTTTTGTAATCTTTTCTCTTAATTTCCTCGATGATGCAACATTGCGGCGGAACTTAGGAGTCAAAAGACTGTCCGTAAGAGGAGGGGAGTTGATGAGACGAATAGCTTTAGACTCGACTCTGTCCAAGAGAGCAAGAGAGCCGTGGCTGAGTCGACATAATGACGGCGCCGCGTTCAGGAGGACGCGAGCTCAATCCCCGCCCGGTGCCACCAAGCTGGGATTTTTCAGCCGCCGCCGAGTGGCTTAAAAACTACCCATATGCTGTCCAGAAGACCACCTATCAACCCGGACTTTAGATTCTAGGATTAAAAATGAGCTCCGGGAGGGCAGCATGAGCCAATGCAAGATGGCGCAAATATAAACACTCGCCTGCGCCAGAACGGGCTGGGCCGACCATCAGGACCCACCGGGAAGAAGCCTTGGGTCGACCATCAGGCCCCACCGGGAAGAAGCCTACCGGCGCAATAGGCCGCGACGTAAAAAAAAAAAAAGTCCAGGAGGGTTTAAGAACATGGGCTTTACTTATTTACTATCTTATTTACTAATTATTTACTATCTTTTTTACTGTCTATCACTAGTCGAATAAAACTACCCATTGAGACACTAACACAACCCCTACGAAAGCCTTATCAAATGTGGGAGTGTATGCTCTTAAACGTTTGAGAATGTGGTCCACAAGGTCATGAGACTCAGAGCAGGCGTGGGTTGGTGTGGCCGGGCAGAAGCAGCAGCATCCAACAGCTTCTCGCGAGGCCGACTTTAACGCCGGTGTGTCGGGGAGCAGGCGAGGCGGCGCTTAACGAACGAGAAAAATGTCACAAACTGGAACGAACCCAGACAGGGAACGACGGTAATAACACGGACAGCCTCCCCCTTGCTTGAACACACACACACACACACACACACACACACACACACACACACACACACACACACACACGGACTAACTGCCTGACTGACTGGTTGAGTGAGTGAGTGATTGACTGACTGAATGACTGACTGACCGACCGATCGACAAACAAACAGACGGATACACACACACACACACACACACACACACACACACACACACACACACACACACACACACACACACACACACATTGTTGTCGATTGTTACTGCGAAACTGAAGTAGCAACACTCATATGATTGCGTAATTTTATCCGTAACTAAAATATTCTATGTCCTCGAATACTAAATGTTAGGTAGACAAGTTTTCTATCACACACAATAAATGCTGCCAAAACCTCGCTGTGAATCTATAACGGGAAAATCAACGCTATATTTCCTTTCATATTCTTCGTAATAGTATAGCTTGTACGATTAAGTGTCACTGCTTCTTCTGTGTCCGTGGAAGGAGGCATTTCAACGACGGTTTCTTTAATTCTTTGTTTGTCTTCGCGCTCTGACGCTCCATTCTCTTTACTGTCTTCCCTTCCTTGGCGAGCAAAAGCAATGGACTGAAGGAATGGACTTTACTGTTGTGTTTGTCTTCCCGTTCTCCTTTCCTCCCTGTCTTCCCTTCCTTGGCGTAATACACTGACGGTATCCTCAATTTCCTGTTTGTCTTCCCGTTCTCCTTTCCTTCCTGTCTTCCCTTCCTTAGCGTAATACACTGACGGTATCCTGAATGTCCTGTTTGTTTTCCCGTTCTTCTTTCTTCCCTTCCTTGGCCGCCTGAAAGTACCGCCCGCCGCCGTAACATTCGCGGCGGGGCTGGGTAAACACGGCCGTGATAAAGGTCGGTGCATACGGTGAGGTGCGGCGCCTTAACTTCAGACGTGCCAGACAGATACAGCGGCTGCACCTCCCTCGCTGCGGCCCTCCCCTCCCGACGCCGCTCCATCCCCTTCACTGTTGGATGCCCCCCTTCTCTATCTATCGACTTATCTATTTATCTATGTGTATGTATCTGGGTTATCTACCTCTTTCTTGATTTTACATGTTACGTCTCTCCAAGTACGTCGCGTGGTTTCTCTGAGGCTCTAAACACCGTTCCATTAAGGCTAGTAATTGAATTTCTTCCTTTTACGAGAACGATTCTTTCATTCTTTTGGGGGAAAGCGACGCAAAGCCAAAGCGAAGCCAAAAGTCTCCATTTTATCCGAGGAAGATATTAACTTCCGCAAAATAAATACGCAAGATGTATGTAAAGAGTTTTGGTTCAGTTCGAGGATTTCAACCTTAGGGGCCGCGGAGCCTGGAAGATTTGGCCCCGGCCCGCATGAAAGGTCCATCATGGGGCCGCGCGGGCACGCCGGGGAGGCGGCAGCGTGACTACAGGCTTCTTAACGTGCCCCATTCACTTATTACATACACTCTTATCTTTATCTAAGCATTCACTCATCATTCATATAAAACCCATAATGGAGTTATTTTCACCGCATGAATTGCAACTCTGCAAATAGCACAGGCTTGTCGGTGAGCCACAAAGGTTGGAATGTTTCTGACAGCTACCACAAGTCATGAAATGGGTACTCACCTTGCGTGTCGACGGAGAAGTACCCCTGGCCGTCCCCGCCGGTGATGGCGTACAGCAGCTGGTCAATGTCGTGGTCCCGGGCCTCCAACGTGATGACCTCAGCGCCGGGGGGCAGGTTCTCCTTGACCCAGGCCCGCAGCACGCGCTGGGGGAACATCGGGGGACCCAAGTTTTCATCCACGTCGTGGACTTGGACGAAGAGGCTGGCGTCAGCGCTCAGGGCGGGATTGCCGCCGTCTGACACTCGTCGGGTCAGACACGTGGGTACCGTCCGTGGCCGTCACATTGAGAACATACGTCTTATGTGGGTCACCGGGCATCACAACTTTCCTGAGGTCACACGTGAGAGCCAGCACACCCGACGAACTCTCAACGGACCAGCACTCTTCGTCCATGTCATTGTGTAGCCTGTAGCTGATGATGCTTCCGTTGTCAAGGTCCACAGCCGAGAGAGCAAGGACACTGGTGCCGACTGGGGCGTCCACGGAAACCCAACCTCTGCAGTCCACGCCGACGAACTGCGGCCGGTTGTCATTCACGTCACGAACCTTTACCTTCACTGTTGTCTCCGTCTCCCTCTTGAAAGGCGTGCCCCAGTCCGACGCACGAACTTTGATGGTGTAGATTCTTCGCTGGGCCTCAAAGTCCAGCACGGCGGAGGTTCGCACTGTCCCGTCGAAAGGGTCAATCACGAAGGGAACTTGGTCCTGATTGGCAATACTGTACGACAGGAAGCGGTTCTCTCCTCCCGAGTCTGCATCTGTGGCGACCATGCGTGTTAAATAAGTACCCGTCGGCTCATTCTCGTCCAGCGTCACCTCCGTGTTGGGCGTGTTGAACTGAGGCGCGTTGTCGTTGGCGTCAAGAATTCGAATTATAACCTTGGCCGAGGACTGTTTCCTGTGGGCGTTGCTGGCCTGGTCCACCGCCGCCACCGTCAGGCTGTAGTAGGCCGTCAGCTCATGGTCCAGCCAGTCAGCCGTTGAAATTAGGCCTGCGAGGTTTATAGAATTTTTCGTCATCATTCCCTGCCACGATCCTGAATAGCACTCTGCCGTTGATGCCCTGGTCCGTGTCCGAGGCGGCCACCCGCACGACGGGGCTTGGGGCGCCTCCTCGCTCACCGCCTCCTCGTACTGCTCCCGCGCAAACACGGGTGCGTGGTCGTTGACGTCGGCAATGTTGACTTGGACGCTGACTCTCGTCCTGCGCGAGGGAGTCCCACAGTCGACGGCCTGGATGGTTAGGTTGTAGCCTTCTGGCGCCAGCTCGCGGTCCAGCAGCTTGAGCACCGCGAGATTGTACTCCTTGTCGTGGACCTGTGTGACGCTGAAGAGCCTGTCGGGGTCCCCGGCCACGATGACTACCTGGTCCACGCGGCCACTCTCGCCCTCGTCCTCGTCGTCCACCTTGATGATGGCGTATATGTGGGTGTGGGCGTGCTCGACCACGTGGGGCAGATGCTGCACCGAGATTCTTGGCGCGTGGATGTTGACTTGGTACACCTGGACCTCCACTGTGGCTCGCGCCGCGGCGGAGGCCCGCGTGTTATGTGGCTGCGGCCCGCGGTCCTGGGCGAGGACTGTTATCCTGTGTGGCCGCCCATAGGTGTGGGAGAGTGGGCGTGTTATGCTCAGGACGCCCTTGGTCGGGTGAACGGCGAACAGGTTTGACGTGTGGTCCTGCAGCAGGCAGTAGACCTGGCCGTTGATGCCGTCGTCGGCGTCGTGGGCCGTCACGGAGATAAGCGGCGTGTGGAGCGCCGCGTCCTCGCCCACACCCACCTGGTACGACGTGGGAAAAGACAACGGTATGTTATCGTTCGTATCTAGCACCCGCACCGTCACGTTGGCCCTGGCCTTGAGGGGCGCACCGCGGCGGACGGCACTGCGGGCCTGCGCCTCCACCACTAAGTTGTACCGCTCCCGCCGCTCACGGTTCAGCACGTCCCGTAACCCTGTTTTTGTCCTCACGTGCAGCACCACGACGCCGCCAACCACCTCCGACTCGGCCGTGAAGAAGCCGTGCGTGTCCCCTTCAGCTATAGTGTACGTGACGTGGGTGGTGGGCGGCAGGTTCTCGAGGGACACGCCCATGAGCTCCTTCCCGGACACGTGCGTCCTGGGCAGCGAGTTCTCGTAGATGCTAACATTGTACCAGTCCCTCAGGAACCTGAGAGACTTTGGGCTGGCTGCCGCGGCGGCGCTCCAGCACAGCCACGGCAGCCCCAGCAGAAGCACCAGAAGGAAGAGACGCGAGGGTGGTCGCGGCCGCCGCCTGAGAGGTGGCCTGTCCGGGGCGTGGCGTGCGGGAGGCGGCGGGGCCAGCAGCGTCCGCAGGCCCGCTCCCTGGGACATCATGTCATCATGTCACGTGGGGGCGGGCATCACCTGCAACGAGACGACACAATGTTACACGTCCACACACACACACACACACACACACACACACACACACACACACACACACAGGTGTATGTATGGTTAGCATCAAATATTTAGATCATAAAAAAATGCCTTCGAAAGAAGCCTTACGCCTGAATTACCTGCCTAAAACACTTTCTAGGAAACACGCAACCAATAAACAAAGGAATTAAAAAAAGAACCAGAGAAAAATGAAGATGAATCGAGAAAGAAATGAAACAAGAAAAGGCGACGGAAAAACTAGGAATACAAAATATAATCTGGGAATCGTGTGTGTGGCGTGCATGCAATATGTCCTCGGCGTTCCATCGGGCGACGTGAGGCCGGCGACGCATTGCCCAGGTGTTCCATCCCTCACTGCCGCCACGACAACACCTCGCCACCGCCCGCCGCGACGCTCGGGAATAAAGAAACGCTGTGCGCTCGAGGACTCCATTCACACCACCTTGCCTCGGCCCGTCAGGAAGGCGCGTGTGTGTGCATGTGTGAGGGTGAGAGACAGACAGACAAATATTCAGAGAAACAGATGAGCTGAGAAACAGACACAGACAATTTAGGCGTTTTACAAGGAAGGAAGGAATGGCGATTATAAAAACAACCGATTCAAAATTCAAAAGAGGTCAGGTATGCATTGAAACAGGATAAAAATTACCGTAGTTATCATCAAACTGGAATGGAACATGACAGCAAAGAACAGTGTAGAGAGAGATAGAAACATTATAATCGTGACCTTATTAGTAACGACTCACTCCCTTCACCTCTTCTCTGTCAGTCACGGTCTACAGTCTCCCAAAAGGATGAAAAACACATCAGTTATAATTACAGTCAGACTTTTTTTTTTTTTTTTTTTTTTATTGTTTGTCTATTGCGCTGTGAAGCACTTCCCGGTGTGGGGGGCGGGGTCGGCCCAAGGGCTTTTCCAGGTGGGGCCTGATGGTCGGCCTGGGGTTTCCAAGGTGTGCCTGATGATGGTCGGCCCAGCCCGTTCTGGCGCAGGCGAGCATTATTTTATTTGGCGCCATTCAGTATTGCCTGCTGCCCCCCTGGAACCTGTTCTTCTCTTGACGCGGGGACAGCTCCTCTAGAGTCCGGGTTGATGGTGGTCTTCAGGACAAGCATGAAGTTTTTTGCCACTCTGGCGGTGTGAAAATCCGATGGGTAGTGTAGATCTGGAACCTGCCGTCCATCAGCGCGGTGCGGTGGGCCATATACTACCAGTTCGGCCACCGCCCTACTTTTTTTTTTTTTTTACGTTGTTGCCTGTTGCGCCGGCTTCCCGGTCCAGAATTGATGGATGATGGCCCAGGCGCTGTTCAGGTGGGGCCTGATGGTCGATGGTGAAACTACTTCAGAGGCTGATGGTCAATGACCCCCATCCGTCTCCAGGCAGAGTATTTTTATAGTAGCGCCATCTTACATTTGCTCATGCTGCCCCCCCTCTCGTTCTTGATTCGTTCGGACGCTTCCTCACCATCCGGATTGGGTTGATGTCTTCAGTTCAGGGACAGGTGTGGGGAGTTTTTTAAGCCCTCGGCTGAAAACTGAAAAATCGAGTGGTGGCGTAGAGTTCAGTCACGTCGTCCATCACATCGGCGAATGATGGTGGTACGCTACGGGATGTTACCGCCCTGAAGACGATTAAAAATACAAGAAGAAAGCAAAGTGAAGAAGAAAAACAGCATACTCCGTACGAGACCCATTTCCCGAGACCTACACTCATGGGCAGCTCGACAGTCCAACACAATCACTGTAAGCTCCCAAACCAAACCATATTCACCACAATGCTCCGTTACTTCTACGCAATACTAGATACCAATAAAATTTTCCTGTGTAGTTTCCTAAAATTCCCTCTTTTTTATATCACCACCAAACACTTTAGAGATACAAGTAATTTTTTTTGTCCTATTGTATGTTTGGTTGGTGAGCTTACAAACTTGCTGTATTGGACTGTAAAACTGGCCCTCAGGCATTCACGGTCCAGAGTCCCCCGAAGCTTTTCCTCAAATCCAAACAGCAGCAGCAGCGCCACGACTTTTGTTACGGCGGGAAAGACAAATAGGAAAGGAGTTTAGAGAGTTGAGAGAGGAACATTCAGACCAGTCACCGCATAGGGTTGTTATATATCAGATATTTTTCAGGTAAACAAACAGATTACCACTTTATAATGTTTGCCCGCGTGTGTATGTGTGTGTGTGTGTGTGTGTGTGTGTGTGTGTGTGTGTGTGTGTGAGAGAGAGAGAAAAAATCTATTAACACACACACACACACACACACACACACACACACACACACACACACACACACACACATACACAGGCCTTAATACCACAAGCAATCAAAGTCGAGCGCACAAAATGGATGGCGATTAAGAGACACTCCAAACGCCAACAACTCTGCCAGCACGCCACCGCTGAAAGGGCACTGCGGACCGCCTTAAACCCGAGAGGGCCGACACAAACACACACAGGATGCACAGTGCTTAAGGAGACTACAAGCGGCCAGACAGACGGACGGTTCACACATAACAGCTCCTGAGAGTACACACACGATACTACACACGACTATAAGGAGACTACAAGCGGCCAGACAGACGGACGGCTCACACATAACAGCTCCTGAGAGTACACACCAGATAATACACGACTATAAGGAGACTACGAGAGGCCAG
>NW_026110745.1:72500-77154 GCF_024679095.1 Eriocheir sinensis
CCCAGGAACTGCTGCAGCGGCAGTTCCCGAACACTCGCGGCTTGTACGCCAGCGGCGCCGCCTTCACCCTGCCGCCCCTGCAGCCCGGCAGCGGAGCGCTCTTCCTGCAGGTGGTGAACCGGTCCACGCCGATGAGCCTCGCCTCCATGGCGGACTACGGCCGCACGGGGGGCAGCCACTGGCTCCTGCTGTCCTCGTACGGCACGGCGCCCGGCCAGCTGGCCGTGTACGACTCGCTCTACGACACGCTCTCCGCCTCCACGGCCGCCCTGGTGCGGCAGCTGCAGGAGCTGCACGCCCCGCCCCCGGGCGCCGTCATGCGGCCCGTGCAGCGCCAGCGGGACGGCTACAGCTGCGGTCTCTTCGCCCTCGCCTTCGCCTTCAGCATCGCCCACGGCCAGGACCCTTGCCGCGTGCGCTACGTGCGGGCCCGCATGGCGCGCCACCTGCTGGCGTGCCTCGAGCGGGGCACAGTGACGCCCTTCCCCAGCGAGCCCAAGGACACGATGGGCTAAGAACCTTCACCTTCAAACACAGAGAGGAGGACTTAGGCAGCGACAGGAAGGATAAAGAGTGGGTCTCTGCTTCGCTTTTGTTCACAGCTGTGTCCAGTGTCGCGACAACTGCTGGAGGTGTCTTTCAGCAGTCCATATGTTTCAGTATTTACTTCATACTTTTTCTACAAATCAAAAAGTCGTTAGTACTCTACATTTTATCTTCGGAGCTTCAGCAGGAATAGCAGGTATTTGTGCACAAACACCGAAAGAATAATTGTTGGAATTGATAACATTAAAGACTCTTAGATTTATGAGACATTCATTTAATACGTATCTCATAAATCTGCGAGTCTTGAACGTTATCACTTTTATTAATTATCCTTTTCGGCCTTCGTGTGCTGGTCATTATCTGTCAGCTCGATCCTGGCCGATCTGCGTGCTGTGATTCAGTGTTTCGTGCGCGTGGATGTTTCTCACGGCGTGCGAGGCCAAAGCCTTATTTTGTGTCTGCTGTAATGTTACCTGGTCGCTTCTGGTTGTCGTGGTGAGTGGCACTGAGGGACACTGCATGGCGGGGATTACAAGGCTTTGTGTGATGTGTTGTGGCGTTGCTGGGCGGCTCCTAAGGCTGTACAGGTCTGTCAGGGCGTCTGCTTCCTTCCGTGTTCCCGTGTGTTCCTTCCCCGCACGGCCACCTGCCGCTCGAAATACTTTCCCTTGGCTTGAGTTTTCCCCTACGGACGTGCCTTGGGCAACATAGTGTTTCTTCCCAGTGGTATTGTTTTGAATTTGTTCTTATTTGTTTTGGTTTTCATTTCATTTTATAGTTGTATTTTTTCACTGTCACTGACGGTTCGGTGCGCCGTGAGTTGCCTTGAGTTGCCGGGACGCGCTAGTGTGCGTGGTGTTGTCCGCATGATGTGCAGTAGTACACATCCTGCCGCTGGTTGTGGCGAGGCTGCCGCGTGGAGGGCGTGGGGTGGCGTGAAGGCGCGGCCAATGCGGCACTCCCGCAGGGAGGGGGAACGCTGGCCCCGCGAACACGAAAACGAGGAAGCTTTTCTATGTATTTATGCGCCTCCTCGGTGCAGTGGTTAGCGTCCCTGACTACGAATCTGCAGGCATGGGTTCGAATTCTGGCCTGGGCAGTCGGCGTGCAGCTAGATAAGGTAAAATTAGGCCAAGTACAATAAGCCAATAAGCCAAGAAACGTGAGGCAAATGTAAACTAAAAAGCAGGTGAAGCAAGGCAGGTAACGGGAGGCAACTAAAGGTGAGACAGGTAAGGTAAATAGTGCCGTGAAAGTCATTAAGCCAACAAAAACTATGTTAAACAAGCCTAAGGTAAACAAGGGAGGTAACCAGGTGAAGCAAGGTAAGGTAAGTCAATTAGAGGTGAGTCAGGTAAAGTAATTATGTAAGAAAAGTCATTGAGCCAGAAAAGTAAGGCGGATGTAAACTAAACCAAGGCAAGACAGGTGGAACAGGCAAGGTAAGCCAACTGAAGGTGAGTCAGGTAAAGTAATTAAGCCAAAAAACAAATCGTTAAGCCAAGAAATTCCGATAAAGAAACAAAGAAACAAACACGACAGAAAGAAAGGATGGAAGGAACGAGGACACGAAGAAAGGAAGAAAGGAAACAAAGAAAAAAAGGGAGGAGATATAAAGAGAAGATGGAAAACACAAGGCAAAGAAAAAGAGGAAGGAAGAAAGGAAGACAGGAAGAAGAAAGGCAGGAAACAAAAGAGCTAAGGTGAAGCTAGAAAACAAAAAGCAAAGAAAAAATAAATAAGAAAAGTAAAAATTAAAGTAAGTAATTAAATAGGTCAGCAAAGCCAGGTGACGTGTATCACTGTATGGGCGCCGCGGAGAAGGCCTTATTAGTCGCCGCCACCTCCGCAGCGCTGTGCCGCCCCTCAAGGCCAACCTGACACACAAGAAAAGATCAGAAAAGGACGTCACGAAAAGCAAGCCTCCTCCAACACCACCTTCTCCACGACAAGACTTTCCCGAGGAAGTAGCCTGGATACAGGAACATGTCCACACGCCCCAGTCACGTGAATCACAAGAGGAACGTCGGCCAAGGCTTTAGGGAAAGAGATGATGGGCTTCCTCGAAGACTGAAGAGGCAAAAGACGAAGGGGGAGAGGAGACGAAAAAGGAACACACACACACACACACACACACACACACACACACACACACACACACACTGATGACAAACAGGTAAATGCAAAGCAAATTTCAAGGAAAAAACACACGTAACTCCAGACCAGTGGTTCCCAAGCAGGGTCCATGAACCGAATTTCAAGTGTTCAATAGAAACTCTAATTATTTTTAAATTCATTACACTGGCATCAGGAGACATGCGGCTCGGAATAAAATTCATACTACACAATCCTTAAAACTTAGATGCTTAAATTACTCTACATTAGCTAAGGGCACCCGGGGTGTCAAACTCACGGCCCACGTGGCAAATGTAGACATCGGGATGGCCATGAGTGGCCCGCGAGGTGACAGGAAGATTTGTTGCCTCCTGTGGGGGTCCACAGGTGAAAAAGTGACTGGAAAAGGGGAACGGGACAAAAGGTAGGGGAACACTGATCTACAGGCCAATAAGCTACATGGCATTAGCGTAAAGCCGTAGTTCCGCTATATTACAACAATGACTCCCGGGGGTTAGAACCAGGCCCTGTGAGTACAAGTCGGGGCAGCAAACGTCTCCTGTCCTGTGTATCTGACTCGTAGATTAGAGTAGATGGTAGCAACAACAAACAGCCTAGTTAGGACCAAGAGGTGGAGGTGGTGGTGGTGGTGGTAGTAATGGTGTCGTGGTGGTTGTTATGGTGATTTCAGAGGTGGCAGTGGTGTTGGTAATGCTAACTATATAGTCGATGGAGGTGTTGGTGATGGTGGTGGTGGTATCACTGGTGTTGTGGTGACGGAGTTGGTGATTGCAGCGCTAGTGGTGGTGGTGTTGATGATAACTGTGCAATGGTGGTGGTGGTGATGGTGATGACAGTACAAGTTATAGTGGTGTAAGTGGTGTTTTTGTGCTTGTGGTAGTACTTGTAATGGTACAAGTTGTGGTGATGGTGATGAAGGAGTAGATAGTAGTTAATGGTGGTGGTATTGGTAGTGGTGGAGGTGGTGATGATGGTGTAGATAGTAGTTAATGGTGGTGGTATTGGTAGTGGTGGTGGTGGTGATGATGGTGTAGATAGTAGTTAATGGTGGTGGTATTGGTAGTGGTGGTGGTGGTGATGATGGTGTAGATAGTAGTTAATGGTGGTGGTATTGGTAGTGGTGGTGGTGGTGATGATGGTGTAGATAGTAGCTAATGGTGGTGGTGATGGTAGTGGTGGTGGTGGTGGTGGTGATGATGAAGTAGATAGTAGTTAATGGTGGTGGCAATGGTAGTGGTGGTGGTGTAGATAGTAGCTAATGGTGGTGGTGGTGGTGGTGGTGGTGATGATGGTGTAGATAGTAGCTAATGGTGGTGGTGGTGGTGGTGGTGGGTGTAGTGTGGACAGCGGCATCAGGGCAGGAAGGCAGGTGGTCGCGTGCCTCCCAGATGTAACTTAGCACAATGACTGCACCGGCGCGGCCACATCACCCTTACTCAACGCCGTGCCACCCCGCCCTGCCCTGCCCTTCATTTCACTTCCTTTCAATGCCCTCCCCTTCCATCCCTTTCCTTTCCTTTCCTTTTCTTTCCCATCCCATCCCTTCCCTTTCCTTTCCTTCCCTTCCCTTCCCTTTCTTTTAATGCCCTCCCCTTCCATCCCCTTCCTTTCCTTTCCTTTTATTTCCCATCCCTTCCCTCTCTTTCCCTTCCATTTCCTTCCCTTTCCTTCCTTTCTCTTCCCTTGCTGTCCCTTTTCTTTCCTTCCTTCCCCTTCCCTTCCATTTATTTCCCTTCCCTTCTCTTTCCTTTCCTTCCTTTCCCTTCCTCTTCCTTCTCTCCCCTGCCCCGCCCTGCAATACCCCACGACAAGGCAGCGGAAGGGAGGGAGTGGGGGAATGCAGGAGCGGGGTGAATGGTGGAATGCAAGGCCAGAACGAATATCAGGAGGCCGAAGGGAGTGTCTGAAGGTTGAAGGATGGCCAGAAAGTAGGAGCTCATCTTAAGAGTTAACAGAGAGGAACACAAGGCTA